>NW_008609323.1:0-1315 GCF_000691845.1 Merops nubicus
AGAGGAGAAGGCTCCAGCTGGGAGACCACACGTGAAACGTGGCCGGGACCGGGCGGGCAGCTGCAGGGAACAAGGTATCAACTTGCTGGAGAAATTAAAAATTAACCGAGTCAGAGCGACATGGATACGGACCCGAATGTGACACGGTGCCGTCCTGCTGGCAGGCAGCCGGGTGAGCTGGCGACAACCCAGCCGCTCTCCAAATCAGGGTTTTCTGCCCTAAAATGCTGCAGAGTTGAGCAGAGAGGCCGAGGAGCATCGTTCAGTCACTAGGGCAGGGACTGTCCTCTGGGTTGGGCACTGGGGAGGCCCAACCTCAAATCCTGGGGTCAGTTTTGGGGGACTTGCTCCCAGAAGGACCTTGAGGGGCTGGAGCGTGGCCAGAGAAGGGCAACGAGGCTGGGGAAGGGGCTGGAGACCAAGTGTGGGGAGGAGCAAGAGCCCATGGCAGGGCCAGGAATCTTAGTAATTAAAAAAATGGTTTCTTGAGAGAAATTTCCATGTTTGTTTCCTGCAATATCTCCCTCCTCCACCTTTAAGAGGTTGGATTTTGGAGTCAAACGTCTTACCTTTGGTTACTGGGGGAAAGGCTGTGGTCCTGCTCCAGGGAGGGGGAGGAATAAAGGGAAAGTAAGTCCCTGACAGCAGAAATCTCTCCAAGTCCATCAGCCAGACTCGCCGCTACCTGCTGAGGAAATTGCTCCTTCCATTATGTTTTAAAGGAATTACTTCTATTTATCAGAGAAAAATGAGAGGCAACAGCCAGCGAGGAACACCCCCGGGCAGTTCCCCGGGGAAGGGGAGAGACAGGGCCAGAAAGTGCAATTGTGCCTTTGAAAGGCGGCTTTGAACAGCGTTACTGGGGATTAGGGAAAGCTCTCGGAGGGGATTAAGGTTTCACTAAAAAGCTCCTTTCTCACCAGTCTTCAAAGCCTCCTTTTCCTCCCAGGCCTGGCCGAGCAAAGGTGGGACCTGAACGCATCCCACCCCCAGCCCCACCGTGTCCCCCTCCGCAGACCCTCCCCCCAGCTTCTCTCTGCAGGGGGGTGGTGAGATGGGCTGTGAAGGTCCCTTCCCACCCAAACCCATCTGGGATTCCGCGAGGAAGAACCAGAGCATCAGCTCCAGGAAGAGCTCCCAAAGCCCACTGAATTCCGTGCTCTGCCCAGCGCTGGGGGACGTGACTCCTGGAAGGGGTTGGTAGAAGCTGCACCAGCTTTCCCCTGAGCTCTTCCCCTGCCTGCTGTGTGCTGCAGGCTGAGGTCACAGCTGCCTGCTTGGCTTTCCTTTGGCACCCGGGCTCTGGGCTGGCAGC
>NW_008609323.1:1364-2462 GCF_000691845.1 Merops nubicus
GACCGGGCCAGCCTGTGAACCCCCAGAGCGCCCCCCTCCTCTCTCCTCCCCTGGATCCATCACCATCCTTATCCTGCTTCTCTGGGAAGTGCTGGAGAAAGGCTTCCACACACCCACCCACCCCAGGGCCACACACCCACCCCGGGTGAACTGCACACCTGCCCTGGGCCACTAGGACCCCAGCCTGAGAAAACACAATACCCCTTAGCAAGAACCCCTCCCAGCAGCACAAGGACTCTCCTTGGTAACTCACTGCCAGCAGCACAAGGACTCTCCTTGGTAACTCGCTGCCAGCAGGACCCCTCCACCAGAGCTCTGGGAACACCTCTGGGGGCAGCAGCAGACCCTCACCCACACCCACCAGGGACCAGGTCACCCAAACACAGCAGAACCACCAATGCCCGTGTCCTGCCCCACCAAAGGAAGCTTCCAAAGGAGCATTTAGGGCCAAGTTTGGGGCAAAGCTTTTCTTTTAAGCATCAAAAAGCTGCCAGCAGGACCCCTCCACCAGAGCTCTGGGAACACCTCTGGGGGCAGCAGCAGACCCTCACCCACACCCACCAGGGACCAGGTCACCCAAACACAGCAGAACCACCAATGCCCGTGTCCTGCCCCACCAAAGGAAGCTTCCAAAGGAGCATTTAGGGCCAAGTTTGGGGCAAAGCTTTTCTTTTAAGCATCAAAAAGATTTCCTGCCCCAAGGAGGAAGAGGCCCAGCTGGGTGGGGAGGTTGTGGGACCCCCCAAAGCGACCTGCAAGGGGGGACACTGCGGATGAATCAGCAGCAGTGAGAGGAACTGGAAGGTGGCAGGCAAGGAAGATACGTGGAGTGCAGGGAGACAGATGGTTGTGCGCATTTATTTCTCTTTGATAAAAATGGTACGTGGATGAGACGGGCAGGGAGGCTCCTGGGAACCCCCCTGCTGCTCCTGGGGGGGGGCCTGGCGCTCGGGACGCTCACACACACCGAAAAGGACGGACAAAAGGGGGCAGAGGATGGGGCTGACCTGGGAAGTCCATGGACTTCAACGTTTTCCAGCGAAACAAAAAGATTCTCAGCTTGGTTTGGTTTTTTTTTTTCAATTTCTTTTTTTTTTT
>NW_008609323.1:2515-7997 GCF_000691845.1 Merops nubicus
CGACGCCCCGCGAGCGCCGCGCAGGGGCCGGGCTGCCTGGGCAGACACACGCCTTCCACACGCCCTCTTCTGCACAGCACCTTCAAGTCAAAGCTCAAGAACACCAACCCTGAGCCCCGAGGGCATCTGGGCTCCTCTCCACCACCCCCGGGGCGTACAGACCACGCTTCAAAGCCGCTGCCATGCACGGTAACCCTGCACCCAGAGGCACCTGCGTGCGGGGGGCGCCGGCTCAGCTCATCCAACAGACAAAAGACATCAGAAATCTCCAGGCCCTCCTCAATTTTCTTTTGTTTTTTTTTTTTTTTTTTGATTTTGAACCATTCCCAATTAAGATGCTGGGAGAAATAACCAGAACTCAAAACTTGGCTCGAGTTTTAAATATTTGCCTGATGGGAGGGTGAGGGGAAGGAATCATGTACAGTTAAAATCAAGCTACTCAAAACACAATCATTCAGGTAAGTAACTAGAAGTATCGCCTCTACCATCTAGAGAGAGAGAGAAGAGTGTCTGAGACAGGGCATATTTAGGAAAAAATACACATCTGAAGTCTCTGTGGCCACGATGAGAACTGGAATCCACATACAAGCCAGTTAAAAAGCATTTCAACATGAAATCTTAACTTAGTAGGAAGGTTGGGGGGGGGGGGGTGGTTAAGCTGTATCTTTTTGTTTTAAATACATGGACAGCTGTCGGATATGGACATGATTGGTGGTGGGCTTTCCTGAAAGATCCCCTTGGGCATGGGTATGGATGCGTGTGCCGAGGTCAGCGTGCCAAGAGCTTAGGAAGGCTGGGAGCCCAGCAGTCTCTCGATGGCCGCGTTGATGTCCCCGCCCGTGGCGATGAGCGCCTGCAGGTTGGCCTCGCGGTTGATGAAGCCCATGGCGTTCAGCTGCTCCAGCTGCTGTTGGAATCGCACTTCGGGACTCTGCGCCTGCCGGGGGAAGGACAAGGAGCTCACAGCCAGCAGCAGCACCGGCCTCAGACACGGGCAGGGCTGGCGAGGAGGCCTCGAACGCCACCGGCACCCCGGCACCGGCAGCACAAGCAGGGCAGGGTCATCCTCTGGGCTGGGCACTGGGGAGGTCGAACCTTGAACCTTGGTTTCGGTTCTCCCAAGGAACAAGGGACAGGAGAAGAGGAACTGGCCTCAAGTTGCCCCAGGGGAGGTTTCAGTTGGCCCTGAGGAACAGTTTCTTGCCCTGGAGGGTTGCCCAGGGCTGTGACAGGCTGCCCAGGGCAGTGGTGGAGTCCCCACCCCTGGAGGGGTTTCCAAGCCGTGGAGATGTGGTGTGAGGGACACGGGGCAGTGGGGACCTGGCAGAGCTGGGGCAACAGTTGGACCTGATGACCTTAAAAGGTCTCTTCCAACCCAAACCACTGTATGATTCCAGGATTCCAAGCTCTGTACCTGTGGTGACAGCAATGTGGGAGAAGGACCCCTGGCACTCAGCTTCATACCTGTGCAAAGGTTTTATACACCCCAAAGAACCACCCAGCCCGAGGCACCAAACGGAGCACAGAGCACCACGAGAGCCCTGCTGGGGCCCACGGCACTGGCACAGGACCTCCTCTAGCTCACCCTGGAGACGCCCCTCCCCAGCAGGGTACCAGCGTGCAGCTGGGAGTTACATACTTGAGAGCTTCCTCCGGCCAGCAGCTGGATCATCTGCTGCATGAGCTGCTGTTGGGGGTTACCACCCCCAGCTGGAGAGGCACTGGCCGGCGTCGAAGCGGAGGGAACGGGGTTCTCCGGGATTGTGCTTCCTCCCGTGGAGGACGGGGGCATTCGAGGCATGCCGAAGGAGCCGAGGCTGTGGAGGAAGGCAGGGAGTGCTCAGGGGTGAGCTGGCACTGCTGGGTGTCCCCCGAGACCCGGGCAGGCTCTGCCAGGCTGCCCCGTGCCACAGGCTGGTGGCGTCTGCAATTGTAGCAGAGCTCTGGAAGGAGCCTGCAGAGCCACCCCAACATTCCCACCCCACCTCCCACAGCCCAGAGGCTGTGCCTCTCGTGGTGCTCTCCAGAGATAAAATTCTTAGAGTTTGGCCAATATCCAATACAGCAAACAAAAGATGGAGGAGTGACCAAGTGTTTTCCAAACCTCTTCTCCAAAAAGAAAGGGTCAAGGACTTCCCACGTGGAGCACAACAAGCAGGAAGCACCAGCGAGCTGGAGCTGCAGGGGCAGGAGGGAGAAGTGCCCCCAGCAGAGCACCCCAAGCAGATCTCCTCCACGAACCCACAGCTCGTCTGCCTGCAGGAACCCACTCTGAGGAGCTGATTACCTTGGCACTAGTCCTGGGGCCTCCGTTTGCAGCGTCTGGAGTCCCTGCTGGATCTGGAGGAGGGCCTGCATGGCGCGGGGGTTGGTGAGAATGGAGAGGGAGTCTGGGTTCTGCATCTGAGGACAAAGGCAGAAAGACACCGTGGTACCAAACAGCAGGAGCCTCAGCAGCCAGCGCCCGAGGCGAGGCCGGGTCCCCCCCAGGGCTGCTCCACACACACCCAGGGAGCTCGGGCCAAGATTCCAACAGGAACCACACGGGTCGGGTGGGAGCTGGGGGCGTGTGCCTTTGGGATCCATGCCCTTTGGTTCACCCGAGCCAACCAGCTGCTGTTCACAATTAGCTGGTTTAATTGTTGTAAACTCGTTACAGACTGTCCACGCAGGGGTTTCGTGCAGCTTAACTGGTCTAATTTGAAATGCACCTTTAGGTAATTGAGAGGACTCAGTGTGGATCTTGTCTAAATGAGCTTTTCCTTTCTCCCTGCCCTGTGCAAACCCTTCTCTCTCACAGCCCGAGCCCCCCAAGCCCACGTGCTTCCAGGTCCATTTGACCAAGCAGCCAAGACACTCCCTACCCTACAGAAGAAGCTCTGGGACCCTGGAACCCAGGGCTGAGAGCAGCACAGGGCCAGACAGGGGCCTTTACCTGCTGCAGGAAGACAGGGAGCTGAAGGCGGAGCTGTTCTTGAAGCTGTGGATTCCCAGCAAAGAGGGGGACATTTACCATGATCTAGCAAGAGACAGCACACGTAGGCAGGGTCAGAGGGTGGCTCTAAAACCCTAAGTAACTAACCCAGGAAGAACAAGTCAGTCAGGCCCCTGACTCCCTCCCTGGGCTTTCAACACGTTCCCCTGCCAACGGGGACAGAAGTGGGACAGCTCAGTTCCTGGCAGCAGGGTTGGACAGGGGCCACTTGGCCACGGGCACAGAGGAGGGCTGTTCCCCCAGCCCCTGACAGCCACAGCTAAGGCACAGGGGTCAGTTCTGTGACCACCTTCAGGCTACTGAGAACTGCACCACAGCCGTGAGGACGGGCACAGCTCCTGGCACCAGCTGCAGCAAAGCGTCGTGCTCAGGGCCTGCCTGGCGAGATGACTGCAACGCTTTTACCTGTGCAGCAAAGTCCGGGTTCTGGGCAAGAGTTTGCATCATGCTCCTCATGTAAGGGGCAGAGATCATGTTCTGCATCAGCTGAGGGTTTTCAGAAATCTGCTGCAGGAGGCCCTGCATCTCCGGGCTGTTAAACATGCCTGTGAGGGGAATGGGGAGGGAAGACACAGGACACCTGCTTACAAACCTGAGCACTAACCCCTGAAACACAACGTGGCACAGAACTCCAACACCTTTACTTCAGCCCCTGGCCAAGAGTGAGTGTTGCTGTGGACAGCCACGGAGGGCTCTGCTTCCTCAGGGGGGCTGCAGGGACATCAGAGCTCCCACAGCAACCGACAGGCAAAGCAGAAATCCCAGCCTGGTGGGGCTGGAAGGGACCTCTGGGGATCATCTCATCCCACCCCCTGCTCCAGCAGCTCACCCACAGCAGGGTGCCCAGGGTCACAGCCAGGAGGGTTTGGGATCTCTCCAGTTTGGAGACTCCACAGCCTCTCTGGGCAGCTGCTCCAGGCTCAGCCACCCTCACCCCAAAGAAGTTTCTCCTCCTGCTCAGGTGGCACCTCCTGGGTTCCAGTTGGTGCCCGTTGCCCCTTGGCCTGTGGCTGGGCACCACTGACCAGAGTCTGGCCCCAGCCTCTTGCCCCCACCCTTTAGATATTGATAAATAAATAGCACAAATAACCATTTTGTGCTTGACACCGGGCTGGAATCACTCATCTGGGGAGCAGCCACAGACAAACACAACTGCTGGAGGGAACCACCCTGCAGGGAAGCCTGGGTGACCTGCCCAGGCAGCAGCACCCGCCGGTCCCTCTCCTGTACGTACCAGCCCCAAGGCCAGCAGCATTCAGCCCAAAGGGGTTGGACACAGTCGGCGTGCTTTGGGTGGTGGCCGAGCCCGAGCTCCCCTCGCTGCTGGGCGCCTGGCTCTGGGAAGCAGGGGGCGTGGGACTCCAGGGGTTTGGCAGTGGCTCCCTGTTCTCTGTCCGCAGGGGCTGAGAGCTCGAGCTGTCCGAGTTCCCCGTCAAGGAAGAGAAAGGATTGTTGCCAAACTAGGGAAGAAGGAAAGAGAAGTAGCTGTCACCTGTGAGCCCAAGTGGAGAGCGTGGGACTAACCCCACCGCTGCACAACCACCCTCACCCAGGCCAGGACCTGCTAAGAGCCCTAATTTGCCTCCTGAGAAATCTGTAATCCACAACACACCTCACTCAGGAAAAGGCCAGGCTCGAGAAGTGGCCACAGCCCAAATCCAGGCTTCAAACGCCCAGCGGTGCCCAGCCATACCAGTGGGTGATGCTGGACTGGAGTGTGCCTGCAGAGCCTCCTGCAGACAGCCCTGTGCCTGCTCCTGGCCAGCTGGATCCCAGCCAGCACCAACCCAAAGGCGTCAGGCTGGAGCTCATGCAGCAAGCCAGGCTGAGAGCAGAGGGCTAGCGAGGCTCTGGGGCAGCTGGCCCGCTGGGCAAGCAGGGGAGCACTTCCTCCAGCCGCCTCCGGCACCCGGAGCGGGGGGGACACCGGGCAGAGGGGACAAGGGGCACGCAGAGGGGAGGCTGCCCCGTTCCCTCTGTGCCCTGCTGTGCCCAGCCCGTGCAGCCCAGCTGGCAGAGCGTGGCCGGTACCTGCTCCCTGGCGGCGCTGAACATGGGCTCCTGGATGTCGGTGTACATGCGGCGCAGGGCGTTGTACCCCCCGGGGATGCTCTCCAGGTTACTCAGCGCCCGGTCCTGGTTCCGCATCATCTCCTGCATCATGGCAGGGTTCCGAGCCAGCTCCATGGTCTGGGAGGAGGAGGAGGAAAAGGGGGGAAGCTCAGGCCCCTGTGCACCACGCAGGAGCGGAGTGGAGCGGGAGAGCGGTTACAGCCCAGAGGCATTGTGCTGCTCTGCCAGCCAAGCGCTGAAAGAGTTAAATCCCTGCTCCCAGAAGAAAGAGTATAATTAAACCCGTTTCACAGCCAGGGAGCAGAGAGATCATTTATTCAAGCAAAGAGAGCCCAGGGATCCTGGCTCCTCCCATCCTCGCTCAGCTCTCTTCCTTCTCCAGCCCAGGTCGGCTGGGTGAGGTTGTTTTGTTCT
>NW_008609323.1:8017-9287 GCF_000691845.1 Merops nubicus
CTGCTCGGAGGAGATGGGCTGCACTGACACCGAGCTGGAAGAGATTAGATCCTTCCCACTTCATGAAAACCAAGAAATCCACCCTCTCCAGACTTCTGGTGGCTCTCCCCTGCACAAGAAGAGCCAGATCTCTTTTGAGGAGCTGCTTACAGCTCGTTCAGAGGCTCTGGAATTCCACGTATGAACAACACAGTTGGAGGATAATTGAGCAGCAGATGGAAACGAGGCCCGTTCAGCAACAACCTGGGCAGAGCTCCTGACAGATCTTCCTGGGGGAACAGCTGAGGCCTCTCACAGGCTGCTTAACACCCAGGCTCTTGCTCACCCCTGATGAACCTCCTGTCTTCCAGCTAGCCAGTCCTCCAGGGCATGGGGACTGCACAGCAAACCAGACTCCTGGAATCCTGGCCTAGGACTAGTGCTTGCTGCTGATACAGGTAGTAAAATACCAACTGTGCAGCTCTGCAGCCTGTACTTCATCCATCCAGAGACAGAGAGAAAAAGAAGAAGCTTTCACAGCAGCTTTGCCTCTCTGTGGCTGCCTCACTCCCCTTCCTGAACCAGAACACAGCAGCACACTGGGCTGTTCCCAGCATCCATTTTTTGCCCCAAACACGATGGATTCAACAGCCCTGAAAGGGAGGTAAGAGTTGCAAGTATGTGGGCTGAGAAATCGGTGGCTGCAGAACACAAGCCTGCTGCCTGTTTGCAGAGCTTCCAGCAGGAAGGAAGAGGTCTGAAATCACAGCTCTGGGGTTCACAGGCTCCCTCTGGGAGCAGACACAGAAGCTGGTGCACCAGGGTGCTCCTGAGCACGCCGACTCACCTGCCTCATGAGCTCTGGGTTATTCAGCATGTGGCTTATCTCCGGATTCCGCTCCATGAGCTGCTGCATCTGGGGATTGGCCATGATCATCTGTCTCATGAGATCGGGGTTAGACATCATGTTCTGCACCAAGGGGTTCTCCATGATCTGAGAAAGCATCTCTGGGTTGGACATCAGCTGCCGCTGCATCTGCTGCTGGAGCTCCATGAAGTTGGCAGAGCCCATCCCAAGGCTGCCCAGCCCAGTGATGCCACCGAAGCCAGCTGGAGAGGGAACACACAGGGGGAGAGGGGTGTGAGTCAGTAACTGCTGGCAGCTGCTGGAAGAGGATGGGGCATCAGCAGAGCTGCACCCACGACAGTCAGGGGCACCCTCCACTCCCACGTACATGTGCTTCAGCAAGGGCAGGGGAGCTGAGGAGTGCCCTGAGGAGTGCCCGGCAGA
>NW_008609324.1:0-1053 GCF_000691845.1 Merops nubicus
CCCTCCTGTCCCTCCACCCCCAGCTGGGTGCACAAACACACACTTGCTGTCGTGGTTGCCTCCATGGGGGTGCCCTTTGGGCTGTGGTAGAAGCAGCCAGCTGGTTGCTCTCAGCTTTTTAGGCTGGTTTCCTAGGAAATTTTCCACTCTAAAGACTCCTGTCTGCTTCTCCCCTGGGTCAGTGAAGGGAGCAACCTGACCCCAGCTCACCACTACAACGACTTCAGGTTCAAGACTTATGCTCCAGTGGCCTTCCGCTACTTCCGGGAGCTTTTTGGGATCCGACCAGACGACTACCTGGTGAGTTGGTGCCCTGGGGGTCTGTCCTCCTCCCCTCCTTCCTCCTGTGGGAGGCTCTGAGCTCCGTGAGGCTGGACGTCACCCTACCAGCAAAAACCTTGGTGCTGAAGGTGGTTGGTGCCCCTCACCTTTGCCTTTCTCACCCTTGTCCTCCTCAGTACTCGCTCTGCAACGAGCCACTCATTGAACTCTCAAACTCTGGGGCCAGTGGGTCCCTCTTCTACGTGTCTGGGGACGACGAGTTCATCATCAAAACGGTCCAGCACAAAGAGGCTGAGTTCCTACAGAAGCTGCTGCCTGGCTACTACATGGTGAGTCGTGCAGGGGAAGCTTCTGCAAGCTGGGGAGGGTCCCCCAAAATGGACACGTGTGGCACACGCTGGTGTGTATGCTCTGGGAGATCCCAAAATCTCCCAGCAGGGTGGGGTTGGAAGGGACCTTTGGGGATCATCTCATCCCATCCCCCTGCTCCAGCAGCTCACCCCCAGCAGGGTGCCCAGGGTGGTGCCCAGCCCAGTTTGGGATCTCTCCAGTTTGGAGACTCCACAGCCTCTCTGGGCACCCTCCCCCCAAAGAAGTTTCTCCTCCTGCTCAGGTGGCACCTCCTGGGTTCCAGTTGGTGCCTGTTGCCCCTTGGCCTGTCCCTGGGCACCACTGAGCAGAGTCTGGCCCCAGCCTCTTGCCCCCCGGGGGCCCTTTAGCTCTTGCTCAGCACTGCTCAGATCCCCTCTGAGGCTTCTCTGCTCCAGCTCA
>NW_008609324.1:1190-2056 GCF_000691845.1 Merops nubicus
GTCGCCTCACTAGGGCAGAGTAGAGAGGGAGGAGAACCTCCCTCAACCTGCTGGTCACACTCTTCTTAATGCCCCTCAGGAGACCATTGGCCTTCTTGGCCACGAGGACCCATCACTGGCTCATGGGCAACTTGTTGTCCCCCAGTACTCCCAGGTCCCTCTCTGCAGAGCTGCTCCCCAGCATTCCCCCCTCCCCTGTCTTGGTGCTGGGGGTTATTCCTCCCTCAGTGACAGTGTTGTGAGTGGAAGTTTGACCTGTACCCTGGCTGAGTGGCAGCTTCTCTGTCAGCTCTGCAGTGACAAAGACAGTTGGGGACAAACAGCAGTGACCTGGCTGCCCCCAGCCTGCCATGAACCCTTCAATGCTTCCTCACTGGGCAGCCCCAGGCCCGTGGCACCTTGTCACCCAAAACTGTTCTTGAATTTCCCTTCCCAGGGCTACTTGTGGGTCTGGCTGCCAAGATAAAGAGTTGAACAACTCTTTGATTTTAAGCTTCTACAGATAGAAGCAGCAGCAGCTTTGGGAGGGAGGATGTGGTCACTTTATAGAAGTGGCTGTAGCTAAAAAGGCTTCATCAGTTCTGAGCAAAATCAGAGATCCTGCCCTGAGCACGACGTGTGTGTGATCAGTCTGCTCCTGATCATGCCCCAGGGGTAAAGGAGGGGAGGGCAGCTCAGCTGTGGGGCAGTCCTACTGGACAGAGGTGCCTTTGGACTTCTGGTGCTCTTGGAATCACCAGCTGCATTCCCAAAACTGCTCTGAACCCACAAATATTTTCTCTGTGTTTATATCCCAGCACCACGTTGTTGTGCTTCAAAATTCTGTCTGGTTTCTTCTGCAGCCCTGAGAGTTTAGATCCAGCTCT
>NW_008609325.1:0-5021 GCF_000691845.1 Merops nubicus
TATCAGCTGTGGACAGAGGTCCCTAATTTTCCTTCAGCACATCTATCAAAAGAGACTGAAGTTTTCTGAGTAGCCCATCGTGTCTGAAGCATTCATTTCAGTGTCAACATCAATTACAGGTTGTTACCCAAAGTGTTTTGTTCTCACTATTATGTTCTAATTAGGTCTCTTAATCCTCCTTGTTTCTATGTTGTGGTAACAACACTTAATGGATTTGCAATGGTTTTATAAACAGATTTATCAGAACAGACTAAATCCCAGTCACACCATTAAGGAATTCCTTTCAGGTCTGTTTCAATCAGCCCCTTCTCACCCTGTTACAGAATCAGCCCCACCTCACCTCTACCTTCTTTTATCCCAGCTGTAACTGGTGACATTTGCAGGCTTGTGAGAGGAGCACTCCTTATTCCTCAGAGCTCTGTTTGTCTCTCAGAGTTTTCTTGGTTATGGGTCTTGTTATAAATGCCATTTCTGGTTCAAATATTGTGAAATAAAGTTGCTCAAAAGAAGCCCAGCTGAATGCTTGCAGTCAAGAGGAATTCATTAGATCACGAAATAAGGTGGTATTAAGAGAAAAAAGCCATGATGGGATTCCATACTGTGGCAGACACCAGCCTCTCTGTTCTGTATTGGAAACCTCTAAGTCACGTATGTGTCTGTGCACATCCACAGAAACACTGAAAACAACAGTGAGATTTAAAGACCTTAACATATTCACCTCACAACATCAGCACTGAAAGACTTGCACTGTCCCAAAGTTTCAAGAAAACACTCCAAGGAAAACCTTCACCAAAGCCCAAACTCTCCATGGATTTCAGTAGCACCAGAATCAAATCTTGAGCATAAATTTGTGTTTGACATGAAGCATACAGAGAGTGTATTAGCAGCAGCATTGACTCACTGGAAGGATGTTCAGTTTAGAGACATCAAAGAGCTCAAGGACGTTTAGGAGAGTCTATCTTGTAGCCAGCAGCATTGACTCAGCTGGACATGGAGGAATCTTCTGCCAGCTTCTCAGAGGAGCCACCCCTGCAGCCCACCACTACCAAACCCTCGGCACACAACCCAAACACAGCAGCAGCAGCATTCTCGTGCTGACTGCATGGCCCAGCACACAGACAAGGCCATCAGGGGCAGACATACAGACCCCATCACCCTATTCCAGAGAGCACGAGGAAGATACAATGTGGCTAACAACATTGGGAACAAACAGACCAATGCACTCACTCCCAAAATATGATGTAGCCAACAAAGGAGTGAGCCAAGCTAGAAACCAAGTCACAGGCACAGGAATGAACCAGGTCATCATCCCAATTCCAATCACGCAGTAATTGCCAAGGAAAAACATCATTACTCACATAACCCTCATTCTGGTCTGGTCTGAAGAGTCTTTCCCCTCCGTGCCAGAAGCTAATCACAGCATGGAGCCCCCCAACAACAGGGAGCCCCACACAGCACCTCCACCACAGCAGAACCAGCTTTTGTACTGCTGACTCTAAAGGCAGGGCACCTGCTGCTAGCTCTGAGGGCAGGGCACCTGGGGATCATTTTGTAGCTGGTTTTCACCCAAGGTTGCCCAAGCCCTGAGAGAAAACCAAGAGGAAGGTCTCTCTGCCTGGTTGTGGGCATCATCCATGTGCCAACCCTTGGGGTTTGGACCCCAGCACTTCATATGCCGTCTGGGGGTTTAGCCCCCCACACTTCAATAACGTGTGTGAACCACGAGTGGCTGGTGCCTGCAAGACCAGCCTGAGCTCTGCTGTTGCTGTTGCAGAGGCACGACACTGACACAGAGGAACCAAACTCAGGGGAGGTGTCTCAGATGTACCTCACTAGGAAGTTTACTCCTCAGACACCGACAGGATTATAGTGGGCATCAGTAAGTACTTGAAGCACTGTAAAAATCAAGGGAGGTGTCTGCTGCCTTTCACACAGATGCCCTCAGAAAGGCCGAGGGCTCTGCAGGCCTGAGGTGCTGCCACAGCAGGGTGCTCTGCTTTACCCCCAGCTGCAGAGCAGGTCCCTCCTGCACCACGGCTGCTGCCCCTGGGCAGCTCTTGGGGCTTCACAGCTGATACTGAGGTGCAAGAAGTTCCCAGGGGGACTCTTTGGTCAAAACTGAGATTTAATAAACACAGGAATATGGAACACAGAGATTATATAAACTCTGGTGCATATGCCATTCCAATGCTGCTCTTACTGGAAAACGGGGTTGTTTCCATGCTTTAAGCAGCATGCTGAAAAAGGCAGATAGCCCCCAGAGAAGAGACGTGCCATGCAGCAGCATGGAGCTCCAAAATGCCACCCTACACACCTTCCGAAGGGACCAAGGGGGTCATGCCTCAGACTCACCAAAAAGGGCACAGTCAAAAGCAGAAGCTTCAGGATAAAAGGCTCAGGAGAAGATGTGCCATGCTACACAGGTTGGGCTGCTGGGTGTCAGGACTGCCTGTGGATCTCCACTGCTCCCAGAGGCAGGTGACATGTCCAGAGCCAGGCCAAGCAGCACTGATGGCAGTGGTGGGAGCACTTCACCTGCCAGTTCCCCTGCCAGGCAGTGAAGAGATGTTCTCCCCCTCACGTGCTCGCCGTGTGTATGACATGACAGTGGTGGGGCCACACAAGCACTGCCAGGCTGGGAGTCTCTGCTGCCAGAGCACACTCTGTGTTCCCAGCAGCAGGTACGTGTCATCTCCTGGAAGCCCTGACATGGGGCTTTACCCACCAGCAGTGCAGCTCTCCCTCTGCAACTGCTGAACAACGTGCTGACTGCCAGCTCTGCAGGCAGCTCAAACCAGGACCTGAAAGACATTTCTGGTACGATCACAGGCAGCTAGAAGGAGGCTGGAGCTGCGTGACAGCAGAATGTGGCAGAAGAAGATCTATTTAAGTTTTGCAGACACCTCAGCTGTAGGGATGTACACATGGGTGTTCACTTCAAGGCATGGATTGATCTGTTTTGTGGCAGCATAACAAACCAGCACCTCTCCCAAGCTGTTACCCTGTACTCTGCTTTCTCAGCTTTTCATATTTTTTCTTTTTTCTGTTTTTTTTTTCCCTCTTTTTTTTTTAATGTATAGCTCTAGTAGTTACAGTTGTCAAAAAGAATGTTCAAAATGTTGCCAGTGCAAAGACTTCTATGTATTTTCTGGTGTCTTACAACAGTGCTCATGGGGTGCAGAGGAACCAGAGGAGCCTGTTCCACCATTCCTTCACAGCCCCCCCTGTTTGGAGGCACACCTTACTGGAATGAAAACCAGAGTGTGTTCTGGCTGAACGCTGGGACCACATCTCTGTTTGCTCCTCCCTGACTTGGCTTCTGGCTTGCTGTGGATCATATTCAACCCTGACAGAAGCCAAAGTCTTCACTACTGAGCTGAGCTCTTACTCCCTGGAAGCAGGTTACACCTTCTGCAGTCTGGGGGTTGCTGATGTCTCTGTGACCCCTTCACAGGCTTCCTTGGAGCAGCATACCAAAGAGGTAAATTTCATAACTCTTACCGATAAGATGCAACCACGTTAGGTATTGAAGAGCTCTCCAGGTTCCCTGGTACAGAGCCAAGCACTGAAGAGCAGCTGAATCTGGATTTCAGAAGCACAACAGACCCCTGAGAACTCCAGAGCTGCCAGTCCTGAGACCACCACACTGCTGAAGCAACCTCAGAGCCACAGAAGTGAGAAGCCTGGGCAGGTCTGGGGCAAAGCCAACCACACTTCTCACCAGCTTCCTCCAAGCAGATGGACTTCCTTGAAACAGTCCCTTCTTTGGTGATTCAGCATTCTTCTCAGTCTTTGTTAGTGACCTCAGGATCATTTTTAATGTCAAAAATACTGCACAGAACCACATCTTCTCCTTTATAATGCACATTGTGCTGAAACATGGCTGCATAGTACATTTTAATTAACGTTTTAAATTCTCTTTTTTTAACCCTTCATGACATGCTGAGTTCCAGTGACAGAGACAACCAATTAAATTGAAGTTAAATTAAATTTAATTGAAATTAAATTGAATTAATTTCCTTTTATTGAAGATTGTCTTATTTAACTGTAGTCATGGAGTTGTTGAACAGGCACCTGAATTTCCCCCGTGCAAGGGAAGGATGAGTTATTATTCTCTTCAGCAAACCAAGCGCATTTGGTGCATGGGTAACCAAGGTCAACAGTTTGTGCTCAGGTATATGGATAACAGAGGCATAAGACATAAACAATAACATTTCAGTATTGTCATGCAAATGGGAATTTAATGTTCATTTTGCTATGCCTGTTGTGGGTTTCCTTGAATATTTGGAAAAACATGGAAGTAACCAGGAAGACTAACTTGTGACTTGAATGGAAGCTGGAGGAGCAGAGTCGTGGCTCAATCTCCTCTCAGCCAGGCTCTTGCTGTGCCTCAGCTGCAGGGGAAAGAGAGAAAGCATTTAATGTAACTTTTCAAGATATGGCTGATAAATAACCTGACACAGAGTGCAAACCAAAAGGGGGTGTGCACTGAGGTTTTTCCCTTTCTCACAGCACAGCAGTGTGAAGCTGTTCCCCCAAGTGCAGGGCAATAAATGGATGTACGTGTACCAGCAAGGACACTCCAGCTGGGACGTGTGACAGGACTGTTAAACTCACCCACCACAAAACTCCAGGTGCAGCAGCCTTCTGAAAGGCTGGGAAGGCTCAGGCTGGTTTGGTGATGAACACACACGTTGTTACAGTGAGAGAATGACAAGCAATATAATGGAAGGAAACATCTTTATTTCCAGTGCATAAAATAAGGAGTTTCAGGAAAGCTCCCCCAAAACAACATTCCCTTCTGATTCCTTTTATTGTCTTCTGAAACCTTGTCCCTCAGCACAGGTAGGATGAAGCCTCTGGATGAAAGGCCACTGGCTGGGCTCAGGCTGGTGTTTCCTCATTGCTGGTGCCTAAAAAAGAGATAAAAATTGTCTTTTTATCTCCTTCCTGCCAACTCAGCCATCACTGTTGAAGGTATTTCTGTCTGTCTGTGTGAGTGGCAGGTCCTGGGGGGGGGG
>NW_008609325.1:5031-13455 GCF_000691845.1 Merops nubicus
CTGAGGGGTCTCAGGGGTCACCCACCACCACAGGCTCACTTGCTCTGCCTCCCCTGGCACGTTCTGAGCGGGTTGCAAGTAAACACAAAGCTAAAAACTGCTAATTGAAATTCTTAGATAACTATGATATGGTTTAAAATTCCTGCAGTTGTCTGTATCAGCCAAGGGAGCAGCCACTCTGGTTTGTCACCTGTGAAATAGTGTCACTTACACAGAGGGTAGAGAGTAAGTAGAGTGTAATAGAAGCTAGGACATTAAACGTCCTTATCATATTAAACGTATATAGGGTTACATTTTCTGTGTTTTACTCCTGTAAAATGCCTGTGCCTGCAGCAGTTTTATCCACACATTGCAAGCAACGCAGGTATTAACTGCACATTAGCCACTGTAATTACTCACTGTTAAAAATGCCTAGGAGAAATGTTTAAGGATGCTCTGTGAGCAAGAAAAGAACTGATATTTCCTTTTTTTCCCCCCTTTCTTGTTGCTCTTTGATTTATTTATATTGCTACTGAAAATGTACACGTTTGATTACTTGACAGATGGCAACCAAATCTAGAGTGGGGGAAGCCAGGAAGGGAATGCAGGGAATGCAGGAGCACAAAGCCTGGCAGCCCTGGGCTGGGGGGCTCTGGGCAAGGGGCATGGGCCTGAGCCAGTGTGCTCAGCAGTGGCAAGGGAGGCTGGGGGAAACCTTCTGCCCCTGGCTCTTGCCATCTCCTGGGGCTGTGGAAAACTGCTGCACTCTGCAGCCTTCAGAGGGAGGAATCCAATCCACCCGAGGGAAATAAATAACTGTTGGCAATGAGGAATGGGCACAAGTGGACTAGAAAGACACTTTGAATAATGGCAGAATTGTGATATTTTAGCCCAGTCACATCAAAGGCAGAGGGAACATTCACATTGCCTGCGTGCAGCAAGCAGCCTTGGGTAGACAGCAGCTCCACCCGGATCCAGAGCCTGCCCTCCCTCCAACCTGGGCTCTTTCCTTTAGGCACTAGTGGCAATTTAGCACTTGGAAAGAGCCACACAGCCAGAGGAGAAAGGAAACAGGATGGAGTTCAGCTGAAGGATTCAGAAACTGCCCATTTGCCTTTTTACACTGTTCAGAATTCTTTTTTTTTTTTTTTTTTTCCCCTTTTATATATTCTTCCTCTGATTTCCCCATGGAAAAAAGGCCATCAGTCTGCAAGTAATCACAGGTTTTGGAAAGGAAAGCTATTTAAGCTATTTTTGCTTTTTGTTGAAAACATGTAGGGCTGTCAGTAAGCCCAACTGATTTTCATCCCCTTCCAGCATCACTCCTGATATAACCAATGGATATTTTTCATTTTTCCCAGTGGCTGTGAACAAAGAGCCAGGACTATGCAGCTCTGGTGCCCCAAGTTATTTCACTGGATCTAATGGCCTTCTGGAAAACAATAACTGCTGTAATAAAAGAATTGAGAGCTCTGCTCAGTGTACCTCAGCAAGGCCCAGATGAAATCACTGCAACCCTATGTATTTACTCCAGGGGATGTGAAGCAAGGCTGAAGTCCTAATGTGCTAATACCAATTTTTTTAGAGCTTTTTCTCTAATTTGACCTTTATTCTAGCCTGCATAAGGAAATTGTGCACAGATTGAATGGCAGTGTGCACTGGGCTGCTGTCTCTCTTTACTGGCTCTCAGGACTCCCCAGCTGCAGAGCCACAGCCCAGGAGACAACGTGAGGGACTCCAAACTTCAGGGTGTTTTTCCTTCACCAACTGTAGTAAGATCCAGCACTGAAAATGAACAGCAGCTAAATCCATCTCTCTCTCCAGACACTGAAGATGTTAAAAAGATGAAAATGAGACTTGACACAGAAATTTGATGGTAAAAAATTTTCCATCTAGAAGGGAAACTATATGTCAGCGTTGCCCGAGATAACTGGAT
This sequence comes from Merops nubicus, assembly GCF_000691845.1. Taxonomy (NCBI): domain Eukaryota; kingdom Metazoa; phylum Chordata; class Aves; order Coraciiformes; family Meropidae; genus Merops; species Merops nubicus. The sequence continues at coordinate 6,947 of NW_008609325.1, forward strand.
TTAATGAAACAGCCTGAGAAATTTTGGATTTCTGGAGCATCCTCTCTTCTTCAGCAATGAGTGTCTGTGTATCCTCTGCAGACAAGTCCCTTAGCTTGAGGAATGCTTGAGACCAGTACTTGTTTCTGCTTTCTTCAGCTTTGGTGAAACCTCAGTGGCTGTTATAACAAAGTACTGATGGACACAGATCATACATATACAGACATAGGCTGAAAAATGTTAAACTTATCAGGGTCTCAGAAAAGCTTTTCACGTCCTCTCTGCTGTTAGAAAGGAGAGAAGTGCACATGAGTATTAACACTTTCTTCTGGTGCACCTGTAATTGAAATGAAATGCAGAATGCTCATGTGAGCTTTAACTGCTCATCATCCTGAAATCATGTGCTGGGGCTGGGGGAGAGTTTTTTGGATTGCTTTTCTTTTGTTTTTTTGTCTTATTTCATGAAGGCATTCAATTTGTTGGACTGAAAGGAAGAAATCAGATTAAGTAAATGAGCTCCTTTCCTACCAGGCTGTGACTTCAAGTGCAAAGGATCATGAACTCATAGAAGTGTCTCTAAACACAAGAAACCATCACTGGCTGGGGGGAGGAAAAAGAGCAAGTAATCTTGTCAGCCCAGGGATCTCACTAATGAGTTCTTCACGTGGAGCTGGTGATGAGAGCCTCAGGTTCAAGTGGCTGGTATGAGTCAGGTCTAGTGATGAACTACCTGCTTTACCTGAGATTTTCTTTCTCAAAAGAAAAATATTGTGTCAAGATGACCTAGTGAGCTTTCCATTGTAGAATATCAGTGGACTTCTACTCCCTACTGGCAAGCTCTTCCCAGCGGGTACAAGTGCCTGCAGAGTGTCACGGGGCTTTTGGAGGGGTCTGGGCAGGCTGCTGGGAACATTATACCAGAATCTGCAGCAGAGATGTGCAGGATTCATGCCACACGTTGTGAGGATGTGCCAATGTTGAGCCCAAAACACAAGCTACCTCTGCCTACGCTGTGCAGTGAGGAGGTCATGACTTATTTTTCCTAAAAAGGTTCTTTAACTTGCTTTCCAGCTAGTACCCCCCTACAGACCCAGAGACCTTCCATGAAAAAAATATCCTGAAGTTTTGCTCCTTAGCAGCTTCAAAGGAAGTTTCCTGAGGCTCAGTAAGACACCCTGAGGAGACGGGGCTCAGGGCACACGGGTGTTCAGGAGTCAGAGCTCCCAGCTGGGAGCAGACAGACCCTCTGTGCAGTGTGGCGAGGGGCAGCACCAGCATCTTGGGCAGTGACAGTGACCCTGCTGTGCTCGTGCCTATGCCTGCACAAGTCTCTCCCTTCCTGCCCAGGAGAAGAAATAAAAACTCTCATAGCATTCAGGCTATCAGCCAAGTGAGGCTTCTGCAAGCCAGAAAAGGACCATGACACTCCCTGCATGGGAGCAGGGGCTGGACGACCTCAGCCTCACCCTCTCCAACACAGGACACTCCTCCCTGACAACCAGAGTGTCTGTCACACCCATGCAAGTGGGGACAAAACTGGGGGCAAGCCTTCCAGAGAATCAGCATGGGGGCAGTTTGGCACTCTCTCCCTTTGGCAACCAGATTCAGCAGAAACACTGGCCACACAGGAATTTCTGCTCGTGCATCCTGTGGAGCTACACAGTTTCTTCAGTCCACCCCTGTTTAGAAATTTCTGTGTCTTAAACCTTCAGGAAGAATCAGCCAGCAGAAGACTATGCCAAAATTACTAAAGTGGGAGTAAAATACAGATTCTGCTATTTCAGCTGTGGCATATTCATATTTCCTTTCTCCACAAGAGAAAATCCATTGAGCTCCAGCCCTTGGATGTACTGTAGGGCTGACATGTAGAAAATGTTCTGAAATGCCATTTAGACAGTGGTCATTGAAGCCACAGCCTGAAACAGGACTAGGGCTCAGTGTGAGCTCTTGGTGCTCACACATTTATCATCATCACCTTGTCTTACCTAAGTGCCCAGCATGGCTTCTCCAAGTGCCCCAAAACTGACCCTTCAGAATTCCTTATTTAGCCTTGCTGAAGTCTTTGTCTGCCTGTAAAATTTAGCAGCCTAATTCCTTAGTGTCTGTGAGCTGGGTTTTGATGGAATGGATAACAGAACTATGAACAGATTCTCGTCCTGGACGAGCTGCTTTTACTGCCAGTCTTCATCAGCCCAGCCCTCCCAGCGCCAGCATCGTCAGCAGCTGCTCAGAACAGGACCTGCAGCAAGGATCTCTTTTTCCCAGTTGCTGTATCAGAGAACATGACAAACTCCTGCCCCGTGGGCAAGGCTGGCAGGCTGAGGTGTCTGAGCAGCCTCAGCAGCACAGGCTGCAGGGAGCCTGGCACCGAGCGGGCACTCGGAGGTGGCCAGGACGTGCCCTTCAGGTTCGGCCAGACCAGACAGCTTTGATCAGCTTCTGCAATAAAATTTTATGGTGGCTGTTGTTACCTCACCCTGTCTAGAGGCTTTTTAGTGGTGTTTCCTCGGGTACATGCTGGAGACAAGGCTGGAGCAGCCATCAATTCCTGCCTGGCCTCGGCCCCTGCTGACATCAGCGGTGCTGAGGTAGCGGCTGTCGTGCCTGGCGAGTTAAATTCAGCTTTCCCACCACACCACTCTTCTCAACAAGGACGACCCTAATCCACACAAAGCAATCACAAAAATCAACTACAGCCTCACGGCGTGCTTGAACTGAGAGCTAAACCAGCAGGGCAGAAGTGTGGAAAACAAGCAACACCACAGTGGTAATTTCTCCAAAATCTAAACCCAACTCCCCAGCCCATGGCAGCTGCTGGCACTGCTGCAACAGGGGAACTCTTCCAGGCATGGCAAAAGTCCTGAGTGACAGAGAAAAGTGTCCTGTGCCTTATGCCTGCCCCTTGAGGTACCTACCAGAGGCATCCAAAATGGGGCATCAAAGACAGTTGCCCACGGCAAGCTTCTGTACCACTTGAGCTCTTTCCTTTTGCTATTTTCTTTTTCACAGGGATCCCACACCTCTTTCCCAGGGCACTAGCCATCCTACTGTCACTGTTCAGTGGGAACTACAAAGACACTTGAAAAAGACTGGTGTTCAAACAAGAAAAAGACTTTTTTCCTACTCTGGTTCCTTGTTCCATGTGATGTATGGGAAACACGGAGGAGCCAGCGTCAGCTCCGGCTGCCCTCAGTCCCATGGTCTCTCTCACCCATCCACGCTTTCTGCACTCTGTGGCACCACGTGGCATTTCCCGAGAGCTCTGTGTCAGGATAAATGCCAGCCTTAAACCCCTCACCTCAGAGATGTCACATGCTGCCAGACTGCAGGAGTGAGATGTGTGACACACTCAGGCAGGAGCTCGGGGCAGGGGCAGGGGCAGAACCGAGCTGGTGCTGAGCTCAGACACGTTTGAGCCAGGACCCAGGCACTGATCAGAGGCTTCCCAACACCGTGGTTGTCCCCTTGCACTGGAGAGTGCAGCAGCAGGAAGATTTGGACAGCAGCAGCTCTCTGGTGTTTGTGTTCTGGGCATCGTTCAGTGCTACCAAGAGCAGACACGTGCCTGTCTCCCTAATTAACTCCTGAGGTGAGCACTGGAAATGGAAAATGCTTACACAGAACCCTGCCACAAGGCACAGAGGGAGCCTGTGGGTGACAGCAGAGCCCCCTCCAGGACCACAGCTTCCTAGGGTGACATGAGAGCTTGTGTTCACACAAGGCCACCCAAAGTGGACATGACACCCCTGCCCCTGCCCCCTCCATCCACCCTCCACGTGCAGTGACAAGACCTCGGGCCACTGCTGCTGTTGGCACAGGTCCCCCCAGCCTGGGGCTGAGCCTCAGTGCAGAGCTCAGGGGCCACCTGCAGTTTGGGTGTACCTGTCACTGAAGCTGGTCCCACAAGGTCTTGTCTTTCCTCCTGCCTTGCTCTGCATTGTCATATTGATGAAAGCCTGAAAAAACAACCGAGCAGAAAGCCCCATAAAACACAAAACCAAAAAGATAAAAGGAAACCCCTTGGGCTGTCAGAGTCCCTTCTGGGCTTGTGTAACACAGCACCCCACGAGTACTTCTCCACAATAATGACAAACTCAGTCTGTGGACTTGTAACGGATTGATTCATCAGTTGTGGCTCACTTCACTGGTACGGTCCTTTTGGTTTTGTCTGTTTGTTTGGGTTTGGTTTGTTTTTGTGAGGATTACATTCTAGGCTTTATATTAGGTTAGAAGCCACCCTGGAGACCTGCTCCCTACTGCTTTGCTGTGTTCTGCTTCTTCATCTCCCCCGGGACTGAAACAGCTGGTACTGCAAGAGCAAAATTCTGCTGCTTCTAGTTTTTGAACTAAGGGCAGATTTCTTTGGGTGGTTTGCCTTTGTGCCTGTGTGGCAATTTATTTTTTTTTAAATAAATAGGCTACCTGCCTGTCTCAGTATCCATGGCAACAAATCTGGTTAATTATTCTCTAGAAATTCACCGCAGAAGGTTCATTAGTTTTATCATTTTTTTCCAAGAACTTGTGCAAGAATTTTCCTTAAATTAACAAAGATCCACCCTAATCCTTATGAGCCAAACAACTGAAGGAAAGCACTGGCTAAACTTCGTGCAGTGGAGGTTCAGAGAGTTTTGGTTCGAGCTTTGTTTCTGTTTCATGAGAAGAAAAGACCCAAAACTGATTGTCAAAAAAAAAGAGAAATATCAATACTTAATGGAATTGGTTTAGAATTTGACCAGCTGACAGAAAACAGAGAGCAAGAAAAAACAGACAAGTTATCATAAGAAGAGTGTCTTAAGATTTTATATTAATATTTGGTTTATCTAATATTTATTTAATTTTTCATTTTAAGCTTTTATCTAGCACTTATTTAATATCTACAGTGCTCCAGAAAAATAAAAGTAGAGTTGCCACAGCAGCAAGGCAATCTTGCAAGATCAGGTTGACTGTGCCCAAGCAGCTCCCTCTACATTCTTACCCCAGCATGGGCAGCTCCTCTCTCCAGAGCCCCGGGGAGCAGAGGGGCCAGGTCCAAAACACACCAGACAGTCTGGTCTCTGCAACGATTAATGTTCACACCCTCACCCCCAGAGAGCTATGAGTCGTCCAAAATCGAGCAATGCTGGGCCAGCTAGAACCCCTCTTCAAGACAAGTTGTAATTACTGGTGCCAAATTATAGAGCCTCTAGAACTTTACAGGAAAGAGGATGCTAAAAAGAAAGGAAGTGTTTGGGTTTTTTTCTTCGTGTCTTCTCTCAGCACAAAAAATGACAGCTCAAATTTTCCAGAATAGTGTTGCTTCAGGTGCTTAACCAGCATGAACAAACTCAGTTCAGACAGGTAGGCTCCAGGATAAAAACTTCTGTAGATCCAGTTGGATAATTGAAATTCATGTGTTGTGAGTAATTAAAGGCCAGGTGTAATAACTGCCCCCAGTGCAGCAGGGGTACAATACAGCTGCACCAGAGGAGGGCAGAAAGCTCCTGCAGCTGATACAAGTTGCTTCTCCTCTGGCTAGAGTTGGCTGTGTGCCTGTTACATCAGTTTTACACCTAAAGTTCCTTTAAATTTCAGCAACTGAGTAGAAGCACTTAATCCATCAGGAAAACTTTACATCTCACCTCATGCATAATTAGTGTCTTTAATGATCTCTTACTAAAGCCTTTGCCCAAGGATTTTTGAAAGCTTAATTCTCTGTTCTTCATTATTTTGCTGAGCAGCTCAAAGAATTAAAAAGGGTTAACCAGACAGAAATGGCTACTGTGGAACTCCTACCCATAGCCTCCGAGATATCACGCTCTTTAGATGTTTTATTAGTAATTATCATTTCTCCTTATTTGCTTCGTACTAACATAAGCCTCACCAACATATTATTCTTCGGCTATTTTAAGAGGAAAGATGACATTTGATGCCCTTGCCCTTTCTGCTGGTATTAGCTCATTTAATGACCATTTCCTTGGTCACTAGACAGCTGCACAGTCTGACATAGCTCAACCTTCACAAAATAAATAATCCTTTGCGTTTAAGTCAGAATTTCAACTGTGGCTCATTCCAGATTTAATTACTCCTTCAGTTCCAGAAGCTAGGGAGATATTGTTCTGTGTTTATTATAATTCATTAGCACTAATTACAGAAGCCTGTTTTTCCCCATCACCCAGCTAACCCTCAGTCTGGACTTCCCTCTGCTCAGTCTCAAAGCCTTTTTCTTTCAGAGCCTCTCTCAGCTCAGTTGCTGCAAAACCTTTTGTCCCTGTTACCATCCCTGGGCTTTATTCCACACAAATCTGGGGCCAGGTGGAGAATAAACACTAAAACGATGGGCACTGACCCATCACTAATGTGACCAAAAATCCCAGTGCTCAGAGAACTTAAAACTCATACCGTCTTCATGGCCAGGCTGGATCCATGGCTGAGGCCAGCGGGGTGAGCGTCCACCAGGCCAAGGGCCGGGTCCTGCCCTGGGGTCCCAACAACCCCCTGCAGCTCCAGGCTGGGGCAGAGGGGCTGGAAAGTGCCCCAGGGAAAGGCCCTGG
>NW_008609325.1:13742-20357 GCF_000691845.1 Merops nubicus
CCGTCGTGCTCTGCACAGCTCCTGCCAGGAGCCTGGAGCCAGGGGGGGTCAGGCTCTGCTCCCAAGGGACAAGGGACAGGACAAGAGATGGGCTCGAGTTGTGCCAGGGGAGGCTGAGGTTGGCCCTGAGGAAAAATTTCCTCCCTGTCAGGGTTGCCCAGGGCAGTGGTGGAGTCCCCACCCCTGGAGGGGTTTCCAAGCCGTGGAGATGTGGGGTGAGGGACCTGGCAGTGCTGGGGAACAGCTGGGCTTGATCTTAAAGTTCTCTCCCAAGGAAAATGATTCTGCAGTTCCATGGCAGGGGATGGTGCAAAGCAAACACAGCCTGCCTGAGGGCACTGAAGGGGGGTAACAAGCACTGCCCACACCCCACCCGTGGGTGCAGCAGGCTCTGCAGGGGGACCTGTGCTGTGGATCAGGTTCAAGCACTTACCACCAGCTGCTGCTGGTTGCAGCTCCTCCTGGAAGCTGTTCCCCCATGCTGCCATGCCAGTACTCACAGGCCAGCCCCGTGCAGGGGGGTCTAAACCTCTGCTGAAGAACTCCCTCCCCATTCTTCACAGCCATGCATCTGCAGCTCAGACCTCTTCCTGGCTGTGCTTTTTAAACCTTGTTTACTAGGAACTGAAGTGGGGTGTTAGGAGCTTTGTTTCCTTACCCACATGACGTTCTCCTTGGCAGTGCTCTTTAGGTGTGCACACACCTTATGTTTTTCTCCTTGGCAACCACAAGCCTTGCACAGATGCCTACAAATTAAAAATTAGCGTGACTGGTTTCCTGCTACAACAACATACATATCCAGGGTGGTGTGAACTTGCCTTCTCCCTGACTCTCTGTCAGTTCTACATCTTCCAGCTCTGCTGAGAATATTGCTGTGCTCTGGAAAGATGCTGCAAACAGTAAACAAACCAATTCCCTGAGATTTTGGGTTGTGCAGTGAATGTTTTCTAGCTCGGCATCACTTTGCTTCACGTGATCAGCCAGCTGAAGAAACTGTTAAGAATCAATTGCCATTAGTATCTGAAGGGATAATAAAGGCTGTGGCTGTCAACTGACACTTTTCATGGGCACCATTTTCTCCCTTACTTCAGTGCCATATTTCTACAGTTGCTTGGCTCGGTGAAAAGCCTTCCTGCTGTTCAGTGAGGATCACCACCACAGCCACCAGTCACCTCCCAGCAAAGCCACACGTGTTGGGTGGCACAGGGGATAAAGCAGCCCAAAAGGCCTGCTCAGACACCCAGCCCCAGGGACACCGTTCCACTCAGGGCACTCAGAGAAACCAAAGTCACATCTGGACAAGCTGATGGAGTCAAAGCAATCCCCAAGGAGATGGAAGGGTTTGCTTCCCAGCCCTGTCACAGCTCCATGGGGTCACTGCTGGAGCTGAAAACACAGGAGCATGACCAAGAGAGCTCTTCTGCACTTCAACTCCCCACACCTCTGGCCTGGCACGGAGAAGCTGCAGCACCCTCCACCTCCTGCTGGGATGCAATGTGTGTTCATAACCACAGAGCAACCAGTGCCAGCTTGAGGCTGCTGAAAAACTCTGATGGCTCCATATTTCTAGAGCTTTGTCAGTATAACATCTTAAAATAACAACTTTAAGTTGTTTAGTAACAACTGCCTTGAGATAGTTTTTTCACCAGCAGAACTTGGGTATCCGCTTCCCTCCCTATAAAACACAGATTTTTGTGAGGCAAAAGAAACCTTTTCTTCTGTGCGACACAGAGCAGTTTCCTCACCTGCAGCTGTGTCTGTAGCTGGCTTTAGATCAACTGAACCAGAGTGGAACTCTTGAGGTGGATGTAAAGCACCACCAACCCAGCCAGCAGCAAGTTCCACCCAGGCTGCCCAGCTGCTGGTGGCTTCTCGAGGCAGGACACAACAGGGATCCACAAGCTTTCCCCTCTGCCCACATCATGACCAAATCCCTCCAGCTGGAAGTCAACATTGTCAAAGAAATATGAGCCAATGAAGTTCTCACCTTGCCTTTCACAGCACTGTTGATTCAGCAGTGCTGTAGAGCAGTGATGTCATGGGTTGCATAATGCACGAGCCCAGAGAGCTCAGCTTTATTTGAATTAATCTCATTTCCAGGCAATCAGGTGTCTGGTTACAGCTCTGCCTGAAGCTGGCTGTCTTCTTTTCCCTGGCTGTTTGGCCACCCAAAACAATTGTTTACTTTTGATCACGTTTCAGTTGCTAAACAAACACCAATCTGGTGTTTAATTTATGAACAAAAATGCTGTGGGGGGTGACAATGCATGAAATAGAAGCATAGGAACCAACAAGGTACAGTTTCCTGGGTAATTTGTAGTGCTGTAGGTAAAAATTTGCATCATTTAGGCCCAGAATTCAGCTGCCCCAACTTGTCTTTCAGCATCATTACACAATTTTTCACTGCAAAAGACTAACAGGAAAACTGGTTTTCTGGTGTACCCCATTTCATAATTAAAGCACATTTTCCAGAGCAGAGCCACAGCAATGCTGGGAGGGCTGGAGCAGCTCTGCTGCGAGCACAGGCTGAGGAGTTGGGGCTGTTCAGCCTGGAGAAGAGAAGATTCTGGGGGGACCTTGTAGTGACCTTCCAGTACCTGAGAGGGCCCTACAGGAAAGCAGGGGAGGGACTGTTCACAAGGGTTTGGAGGGACAGGACGAAGGGGAATGGCTTTGAGCTAGAAAAGGGTGGATTTAGGTTGGATGTTAGGAAGGCATCCTTCAGTATGAGGGTGACAGACCACTGGAATAGGTTGCCCAGAGAGGTGGTGGAGGCCCCATCCCTGGGGACATTCAAGCTCAGGCTGGATGGGGCTCTGAGCAGCTTGATCTAGTTGGAGATGTCCCTGCTTATGGTGGAGGGCATTGGACTAGATGACCTTTGGAGGTCCCTTCCAGCCCAGACATTCTGTGATTGTATGATTTTTAAAACCTCCTGCACTGAGATTTCCTTCTTTCTCTTCCCTTTAAGATATTCTCCTACGTGCAGTCTCAGCTCTGCATTCCAGCCTCCTTCTAAGTGCATTTCATCAGATCATTCAAACAGATTTGCCTCAAACCAAGTAGGAAAATATTTTAATACTTGTGTAATAATTAAGCATTTTATCTGGTATGTAAAATTCCTCAGAGTGATTTCCCAAGTTAAAAAAAAAATAGAAGTTTGGAAATTAATAACATCAGAGACTGAGAGTGACCAAGGCACAGGCACAGCAGTGAAAATGTACCAGCCAGGGACCTCATGGCAAGTGAGGCCAAATATAGAGATCCAGCTTTGCCTCTTTTTTCCCCCAGTTTTCTCATACATTTTGTAGGCTTTGCAAGGGAAGTAAAAGAGAAACAATCCTGCTTTTACTCTATCAGCAATATGTTCTTTTCTCTAATTGATGGGAAATATGCTGTGAAATAACTGAGGGTGAGATTGGAAGAAGAAAATAGCATGAGATTTTTCCCTTCAGCAGAAACCATCAGTGGTAGGAGAAAATGAGGAAAAAATACCCTCCTCTGCTTCCTTACTCTGCTCTGCCCCTTCCTGAACAACCACAGAGCTGATGCTTCTTCACTCCCAACTTATCCTCTGCTACATTTCCTCGGAGTTTGTGCTGTTGCTAATTCCCCTCTGGAGCCAGCATCAGGCTGACCTGCACGAGGAACTTCCAGACAGTTCCCACTTGTCATGACACCACATCTGTCTGATTGAAACCTCATTGAGGTCTATAAGACTCCTTCAAATAAATCAATAGACTTTGCATCAGGCCCAAAATGCTGTTCTAGTCCAAAAAATGAAAATAGCCCCCAGAGCTTCTATGTTTATTGCCTCTCAATGATTCCCACAGGAAATATGGTCAAATTGTAAGTAAAACAATATAGATCTCCTTCCTTCCTGACTTAAAATCTCTGCCTGGCATCTGAAGTCATTTTATGTATTTTCTGTAACCATCCTGAAAGTTCAGCAGGACAGATTGGATTGAGCTGGTAAGAAAGTGAAGTTTCATCAGCAGCATGGTGCAAGAGGAGAAGGAAGGAAAGAGAGAAAGAAAAAAGTGCTCATGACCAGAACTCTTTGTCATTTGTTGTTGTGAAGTCTCCACACTAACGACTGAACAGGCAACTCTGGGTGTCTTACAGGCCACACAGAAAGCAGGGAAGTGTCACCAGCAGGGCTGAGCAGCTCTGGTGGGCACAGCATGGGAACAGCCAAAGCCTGGCCTGGCCCTGGCCCAGCAGCACTGGCCCGTGGTGCACGATGACCCTTCCACCAGCACCTTCCCACCTGCAACACTGAGCTCTGCAAGCTGCAGCAGGACACTGAGAGGCACTCTGAGCATGCTCCTTCCAGCAGAGATGTATGGAATTGCCAGAAATCCAGTGACTTGGGAAAATTAGAAGGTGTGATGGTAAAGGAAAATTAAAGAAAGGAAATGGAAAAAAAATGTGTTAAAAGAGAGGTGGAGTTCAAAGAGGAAACTAATCTGTGAGTAATGAGTACCACTGCTATCAGTTGCCTGGACACACTGTGTGGGCATCTCTCTTTAGCAAAGAATTATGAGCAGCTCGTGCTGAGGTAACGTTGTCCCTGACAGGCTGGTGGCCTTGGTTCAGTGCTCCCCCAGCCAGCAGCACACATTAGCAGAGATGGTTTTTTTTTGAAAGAGCCTCAGGAGTGACTTTTTCACCCTCCTGTGTTGCAGTTAGATACCACCAAAGCTTTCCTCAGGACTGTAAATTTTACCCTAACAGAGCTCTGTGAGTTGGTGCCAGCCTCCTCCAGGTGTGACCAGCCTGCATGGTCCAGAGGCTACACAGGAGACCCCAGTGAAGGCTCTGGGTCAGGGGAGCTCAATGATCACATTGCCACCAGCAGCTTGCCTCTGGTCCCACGTGTAAGCAGTTAAACCTCATGGACGTGGATTTCAGTGGAAGAAAAGCCACGTGCTACTGTCCCTTCCTCTGTAGGTTTAGTGTCACACTGGAGCTGTCCCCCTGCCAGCAGTCAGCATTACCAGCAGTCCTGCTTGCCAGGCAGGGAGGTGGCACGCTGCCCTCTCCCAGGGCTGAGCAGCAGGTTCCTAACCTGCCACTGCTGAAAGATATCCTGAAATAAAAGAGTTTTCTGTCTTTACTGACTGCACTGCACTGCAGAGAACTCACTGGAGGGAAGAAGAAAGGGAGGGAATTAAGGATCTAGGCTGGACAGGCAGCATTTCTGCTATCCCATAAACCTTGATCTTTGATAAACGCAGATATTTTTAATCCTGGGGCTCAAAACAGACCTGGGACTCCCATAGATTAAAGCATTCAGTTGAAATAATTGTGCAGTACGTAATGTATTTTCCTTTGCCTCAGATGAAAGGTCTTAGTTGATCCTTTGTACTATGCTCAGGGTACTTCAGGGTCTTTGAAAGTTCTCCATCAATCTTCTCTGACAGGTCCCATGGCTGCTGGTGAATCATCCCTGTTAGATAAGACCAGAATCTTTATATGAATTTTAATTACTGCTTTTGGCATTTAGGCACTGCACCAATACCTAACCCAGGAATAGTCAGGCTGGCTGTGTGCTGGAGGACCCAGCGCCTTCTGTTAGGCCACAGACGTTCTCATTTAACCTCCAAGGCCCCCGGGGGTTTCTGTTTAAGTTAGATTTCTATAACCTCTCTCCAGATGCCCCCTGACCACTCACCCATCCCTCCCCTCTACTCCTGCCTCAGAGCCAAGGCACCACCAGAGCTCCCTCTGGCAGGAGGGGGGTGGCCCGTGTGGCAGTGCTGAGAGGGGTCATTTCCTCAGGAGCTTTCACTGTGATCACACACAGCCCCTAAGTACAATTTGTACTCAGAGGCAACTCACCAGCTTCACCATAAACCAATGCACTACTCTGGCTTGAAATTTCTGCTTCTTTCCTTTGTTGTTTTTCTGTCTGCAGAAAAGTGCCATGAAAATAGAGAGATGTTTTCATAGTTGTGCATTTTGATTAATACCTCGGGGGTGGGGGGGAATAATTTGTCTTACTTGATATTATTTTCAGACTGACTTCCTACAAAAGGGAGGCTCAGGCAGTACCTCAAGGTGTCAATCTGCCCATCCATCCGCCGAGCTGTCTGTCAGTCCCTCCTCCTCAATAGTTTTTTGAGCTCACTCTCCGCTTGCAGTTAAATTTGACAAATGACATCATAAACCCCATGGCAGGTACCAAATCAGAGCCCCCACGGAGGTTCTGGCAGCAGCCAGCTGGCGTGTGAGTGCTGCCTGGACCATCAGGGTGCTCCCAACCAGGCAGAGAGCGAGGTGCCCCTCGCACGGGCCCCCGGGCAGGAGGGGCTGGAGACACCCCCAGGTGATGGGTGAGACCCCGAGACCCTCAGCCCCCGATGGAACAGCCACTAGTGTGACACACCAAGTGGGGAACTGGCCCTGGAATTGATGGGCAGCTGTACCCCAGCACCTGCCTGGGGGCTGCCAGCAGCTCCCTCCTGTCCCACCCAGCTGTACCCCTCTGTGCCACACAGCCCTGTACCCCTCTGTGCCACATAGCCCTGTACCCCTCTGTCCCACCCAGCTGTACCCCTCTGTGCCACACAGCCCTGTACCCCTCTGTGCCACATAGCCCTGTACCCCTCT
>NW_008609325.1:20821-23559 GCF_000691845.1 Merops nubicus
CCCCTCTGTGCCACACAGCCCTGTACCCCTCTGTGCCACCCAGCCCTGTACCCCTCTGTCCCACCCAGCTGTACCCCTCTGTGCCACCCAGCCCATAGCTCAGACAGATGAAGTTAGAGACCCTGCCCTGCGCAGTGCAGCCGCTGGTGTCTGTGCCAGGCGAGGGGCAGGGGCAGGGGCAGGCAGAGCAGGTTTCTGAGCAGCAGGACTGCCTCACCCTGCCTCAGCTGCTGGCTCTTCACCTCCTGCTTTCCCAGAAATTGTCCCTTAGGCCAGAACACACGTTTTCCTCAGCTCTAGTTTTGGCACAATAACCCCTGCGACTCTTCCCATCTTTTCTGATCTTCACAGCTGAACACAGGCAGGGTACCCACAGCAGCCTGTACTCCTCTGTGCTCCCAGCACAGCCCAGCACAAACCACAGTCCCCAACAGGAGGACACCAGTCCCCCACTGAACACCCAGCGTGTGGTGCAGCGGTGCAGGGGACCACGCAGCGTGCCCTCAGCAGTGCCACTGTGCCCACAGCCAGCCGTGCCTCCTGCGGGCCCTGTGCCCACTGAGTATTCAAAAGTTACACTGAAACATTTAATAAATAATGCACTAAACATCTGATGATCTGTCAACTCCAACTACTACCCCGGAAAATGTTAAAGAACAGGCAAGTGCTTTTATCACAGACCGTGCTCTCCACCGGTTTGTTGTTTGCACTGCATGAATAATTTGTGATTCTAAAAGTAATATTAAAATCCATTTCCCAACGGTATCTACATATATTGCACTGTACTGCCAGATCCTACAACATGAAATATTTAAATAATTTGAATATTTTTTGTGAGGCAGTAGGAGTCATTAGCAGTGGGGGGAAGGAAAGCAGAGGATGTGTAAAATATTTCCTAGTACGAGCTTCCTCCGAATGCACAGAGCACAGCAAATAAAGCCATGTAATATTAATGGAGTGGGAGAAAAGAAACTTACTGAAAGACCATTTCTGTGTGCTCTCAGGAGATTCTTTCTTTCTTTCTTTCTTTCTGGTTTTCTTCTCCTAGGTTCTTTGTGATCAAATCCCTTCAGACAGCAGGCTGCACTCCTCAGAGCACAGCTGCACCGGCTGGCAGCGAAGCCAGCGCTGGTTTCAGGGAGGTGCCACCTTCCACCCCCTCTGCAGAACAGTTCACAGGGCTGGGCACCCTCCAGCAGCACCGGGTCTCCCTCAGCAGCCAGCACCACGGTGCTGGGCGCTGGTGGAACAGCCCTGGGGATTCCTGACCACCCAGCTGGAAATCAAACAGCTCTTTGGGTACTTCTGTGGGGAAATGCCCCCTAGCTTCAATACAGCTTTTGATTAAATAATTTGGCTCTAAAGGCCCTGGACCAGCACTAGTCTTGGTCGATTGAAAGCTGGCAGTGTCACAAGGGCCCTTCAGCAGTTTGATTGCTTCACAATGAAAGCTCCCTGTGGAGTGAGGAGACAGTTAGAGGAACCAATAGCCCCTGGATACACTCCCAGTAGTCTTCCAAGAGACTGGTACAGCTATTGCAGAATCACGAAACGTTTCTGTGCATGATCTAGGTACCTTTTCCCAGGTGCTTCTCAGTCACCACAGTCAGGTCCAGTGCAGGGCAGGACTTCCATCTCCCAGTGGCCAGGGGCCACCTTAACCAGCAGTCTTTGTGAGCATGACACGTCTGAGGTTCACCACATTGTAACAGGACATTTACTCCTAGATGCCAAAGGAAATTCACCAAAATAATCTCTGGGAAATGAGAAAGACTAGGAAATACATTAGCCATAATTGTGGGATTTCTCACTCGGTCTCAGTTTGCATCTTTGCTTTCCTTTCCCCACACCCCCCCGGCCTCCTGCGAGCTGTGCCTGGCTCTGTGAGCAGGGAAGTCCTCGGGGCAGGGCAGCAATTGCCTTTTATGACACGTGTTTACAACGCCTCACAATGGGACCTTAATCTCTAATAAATGACACTCAAATAGTAAATCTGTCACTTTTCTAAAAATACTTGTTCATTAAAAATAATAGAGGAAAAAAATCATTGCACTGTCTGTAGGTGCTCGACAGCTGAGCTGAGCTGCTGCTGGGGGCTGTTCCTCACGTTTGCTCCAGGTGAAGGGTCTCCTGTCTCTCCCTTCTCCCTCCTTCATCAAAACAGACACACTCTGATGCTTTCCCTCCTAGGACTGCACTCGGTGCCTTACTGCCTGTTCTCTGTGATTTTATTCATAAGCTGTTGGGGCTGCCCACAAAACCCGTTAAGCACCCGTGTGTGTGTGTGTGTGTGTGTGTACACAGCTCCACAGACAGAGCTGTCTCTGCTGGGTGATCTCTTCCCACAGCCACGGTGTCAAGCCACTGCAGAAAGGAGAGTGAAGGCTGGAAGCTGCATAAGAACCTGCTGTAAAACATCTCCAGCAGTTTTTGAAATACACAGCTGCCAGAACACGTCCAAAGGCCTAATGAGCTAGAAAAAGCAGAGGGGAGAGGGAGGCTACGTGATGCAGAAGTCATCCCCAAGGATGAAGGCTCTCCTGAGAGGCACTTGTCACCCAGTTCAGACAGGAAAACCCACAGAAACGCTGCTCTGACCTTTGGCTCTATGTTCAAGCCCAAGTCTTCCACACTGCCCTTCTGCCCAGGAGCTTCCCCATGGAAATCACCTCGATCCAGTGATCATCTCTTACTCTGTGTAAGGTCACACATGCTCTTAGAATCCCAGAACCCCACCA
>NW_008609326.1:0-44398 GCF_000691845.1 Merops nubicus
TTTGGCCTTGTTGAACCTCATGAGGATCTTCTATCTGTAGCAATCAATTTTTTTATTATTATTTATTTTTTTTTTGCAACTGACTGTGGTACTTTGGCCTGTAATATGTAAGAAAATGCTTTCTGGAGAGATTTCTTGTACACAGAAACTAAGCTACAGAGTTATTCTTCTATCTAGACAAGATTGCATGAATCAAATCACCTATTTTGTCCTACTTCCTTCTTTGTCTGCCTCTTCGAAAAGGCCTATTTCTCTCACAAATCCAGAGCCTGGGGATTCACATTCTTTCCAGTAGTTCTGTTTTGTTATATATTAGCTGTCATTACTCCTAGTGCCTTTGCATGGAAGTTTAGTGATACAAAATTATTTTTAATAACATACTACATAACAAAGTATTAGTACTAATGCGTCATCCAGAGCGTTTGTTTCATTTTCATAAGGATAGCTAGAAACTGGGACTTTACCACAAACTAACCTAAATATACATAATGTTATATTTTGATAAACCTTTTGTGGGTTTCAAAGATGAGAGATATACCTTCAGTTGCCCTGTTGTAATGGTTGGAAACCAGATGCTCCTGGTGGGTGGAGATCTGAAATCCAAGACCAGGAGCAAGCCTGAACGAAAGGGGCGTACACCTGTTCTATTCCCACTTCCCTCTTCCTGTCTTCGGGACTTCCTGCCGGGGTCTATAAAAGGGGCGAGAAGACACGCCTCTCTCTCTTGCTCTTTTGCTCTTCTCCCCGTACACACGCTGCTGCTGCTGTTTGTGGTTCCCTGTGCTACACGTGGCCGTGGCCATCTTGGAGACCTGGGCCTGATCTACAGACTATTCCCTGCCTCCATCCATGTCCAAGGACTGTGCATCCAGCTTCAATCCACCTCAACACAGCGAGATATAGCACTGGGAGAGCCTCAGCACAATATTTGGGTTTTGTATATTTGGAAGTTTAATCTTCCTTGCTTTGTTGTTCTATAATCCCTTTTACCCTGTTAAACCCCTACCCTTCTTCCTTTCTGTACCCTGTTAAACCCCTACCCTTCTTCCTTTCTGTTCCCTGTTAAATAATATATTTCATTTTGTTAATTTTCAATCGGTGCAAGGTTTTCATTACCCCTGCCTTCCTTATTTACCTCTCTACCTGGGAGAACTGAGGGATAAGGGAGGTGGGACACAATTCTGCCTTCTAACTGGGACACCTATTGGTAGTTTTAAATTTCAGATGCAGATGACAAGATCGTACAAGACAACTTTAGTTCCCCAAAGCTGTGACACAGTGAAAGATATTTCATTGCATCTCAGGTAGCCACATTCCAGACCAGGGATTTGGATTTTTGAGAGCAGAAGAGTTGTTTTAATTATTACCAGTGTCTTGAACTGCAGGCAAAGACAAACTGAAAATGCAAGGCTGAATTTCATGAGCCATATATTTCTTGAGTTGTGTTCCCTTTTAAATAGTCACACAGTGAGTCACACTGGACCTAAATGTTACCTGAAAACCATTCAAAACAGAGGTTTTTTTCAAGTCATAACTAATTCTCAAGGTTGTATTTGACACAGTTGTCAAATATTAATTAATATTGAACAAATAAACAAACAAACAAACATAAGGTTCAGGTTCTGGTGGAAAGCAAAAGCTTAGCAAAATGTTAATGTCCTCTGAAAGGACTTTGTTTACCTCAGTGGGGATTTTCAGGGTGCCTATTATCAGAGGAACTTCAGTCATACCATCTTCCCTTTCCTTTCTGAACTGTGCTGAAGCCTTTACTTCTGCGCTCGGGGACTTAATGTGCAGCTCTGCCCACCACAGCAAGGACCTGTTCAGCACAAGGACTGAGGTCTCCCTGGAAGAAACTTTAGTTAAAATGATCCTGAGAAAAGGGTCTTATTAGACCCTGCATTATTAGAACATATATTAATATGGCATCATAATGTCAGTCTTATCATGTCATGGTATTAGATTCCATTGTCCCTTAAATTTCAAAAAGAAAAGGTTACTCCTTGCTGTCCTTCTCTAGTCCTTGGTCTGCTTTGGGTATTCTGTCTGTGTATAAGATCTCATATTGCTCATTTGATGTTTTCTAAGAGTGGGTAAACATTTTTAGAAATCTACCAAAGGTACGACGATTATAAACATCCAATCAGAGGGGGGAAAAAAAAAAAAAGAGTTAAATACTGTGTTGGACTCAGAGCATAAAAGATTGCATCAGCTGAAGTCTATGTCAAATAGGATGTAATTTGCAGAGCTGCACATGAGAATGTCAAATTTCTTTGTTCCCCAATGTAGTTTAGTGACAGTGACTTTATGCAGTCTAACGGCAGTGTCATGAATATTTTCAAGAATAGGTGGGTGGCACATTCATTGAGAGATGTACAGTGGATTGCATACAAAATTGACAATATTGTTTGAATAATGTTATTAAAATTGTAATAAATCTGCCACCACACTACATATTTTGAGCTCATCTGTCTCTGAATCCTAACTATGTTTCTTGCCAGGTATTGTTTTAGCCAATGCAGCATTATTTTCTCATCCAGAATCTCTGAATTTATTGAAAGATGTATATTTTAGGCTAATTTTTAACCTGAAATATCTCCCTTACTATATGAAAAAGTGAAATAGCCACAATAAAGCACGATTGATCTTACATGTATTTTTGTTCAAAGTAAGTGTCCTTTGGGTCAATTATCAACCTTAAAAGTAGCATCCACAGGAACTCTGTAAAAAGCAGATTCCTTCTAAAGAAGACTTGAATTGTCTGACCAACCTGACAATCTATATAAAAACCATTTAGCAAAACCAAAATGATCCAGTTATGGCCTGCTCTGTAATTTAAGACTTTATAATCAGAAATCACTACGGTAGTGGTTTGGCAGATAAGCCCAAGGAAGGGACTTGTGGTTGAAACATAGGCCTAGAACACAGGAAAAGCGTTTTCTATTCTTGGTGTGAGCACTGACTTCTTCAGTAGTCATGAGTGACTTACAGCTACTGAAAGGTGAGCGTCCAGGGATCCTAGTGACTTCATGTGGGATGTGGTCAGTCACCATTTCTGAAAAACTGTCCCTTGCTGTCTCTATAATTTACTTTTCTTGTTTACGAAATTACATTTAGAGATGGTCAGTTTGGGGATGAGGAGAATCAGTATCCATTATCTTACCTGTTTTTTATAGTTTACCCAGGGAACAAGATAAAATAAAGGTGGGCATACAACATTAGTAAATATATTATTCACTGTTTATTTTCACTATTTATGAATTACACTACTAATATAAAATTGGCTGTTGAGTCCCTCCTAAAAACCTTGATGTTTTTTCAATCATGAGGCACAGCAGTGGGTTTATGTCCTTTCAGCAGTCTTGTATTTCAGATATCAAGCTCCTATCCCAACTCCACAGAATGGAACTCGAGAAGTGGTAGTTTATAGTGCATTAGGGCTGCAGTCACCTCCTTGTGAACATTTCATGCCTCCATTCTCTAGAACAGCTCTTTCTTAGGCTAATACTTCTCACAACAATTCTTTGATCTTACAAATTTTTTTTTCAGTGTTCAGTTGATCTGTATGCTTTAAAGTTATCATCCAACATTCACACATACATATACTATCACACACATAAAAAGATCTTATTTCATCTAGTGATGAAAGCAGACCTCTAGAGGACCTACTCCCTAAGACGTCCCAAAAGACTGTTTTTATGAGGAACAGCTGAGGTAACTGGTGCTATTTAGTCTGAAAAAAAGGAGGCTCAGAGGGGGCCTTATCACTCTCTACAACTACCTGAAGGGAGGTTGTAGAAAGGTGGGTGTCGGTTTCTTCTCCCAAATAACAAGCGACAGGGCATGAGGAAATGGCTTCAGGTTGCACCAGGGGACATTTAGGTTGGGCTCTAGGAAAACTTTTTCACTGAAAGGGTTATCAAGCACTGGAACAGTCTGCCCAGGGAAGTGGTGGAGTCACCATCCCTAGATGTGTTTAAAGTTGTGTAGATATAGTGCTTAGGGACATGGTTTAGCAATGGACTCAGTAGTGCTAGGTTAATGGTTGGACCTGATGATCTTAAAGGTCTTTTCCACCCTAAATAATTCTATGATTCTATGATTCTACTCTCTCTTTCTTACCAATTTTATTATTGATACAGAATTATTAAATCAGTTATAAATCCATTTATTTTGCCTTAGAATCACACTGATTTTCAAGAATCTTGCCTGTATTTTCAGATGGCAATGGTAAGATTACAAACATACATTATAGGATATAATGTCAATTTTAAGACTTTAAAATTTCCTCATTACCTTCTCAAAAGACTACGAAGTGTAATTACCATTGTTAGCAAGTATCTTAAAATCAGGAATATTTTTTAAATTGTGAAACTTAGTGCCTAAACATAGTCTAAATCACTTAAGTAGTTGATATAAATATCCCCAGAGAAAAACTTTATTAATAAATGTAATTAGTTTGGTGAGGCAATGTATACAAAGATATGCAAGAGTGAACTCATTAATTTCTGTTGAAATAATAATTTACAAATATTCATCTGGTTTCCCAAGACATGTTAATGAGTTGGAAAAAATGTTTGCGTTGTATGGTTAGCTGAAAAATGGCTACTGGCCTGTCTTCTAAAATAGTGCTCCCTTTTTTATGATTTCAAACAGAAATGCTAACTCAATTGCATCTGAGTTAACGCAAAATTTTAAACAGATATATTTCCTGAAAACTGTAGCTCTGAGTTGGTTGAAATTAGTAATAATTTACATAAAAATTATCAAATAACTTAGACTAAAAAATAACATTTATAAGAAAAATGACATTTTGTCATTGCGTATTAAAATAACATCTCCTTTGGTAAGGTTTTCTAAAGCAAATTTTCAAAAGGGTTAAAAACTGATTTAAATTTCAGTTTGTTATGTCTGAAGTATGTTTGCACTCATTTCACCAAGGAAATTTTTGTTGATTTGATATAATTTTATTTGTTTTCTGTAATGTACAACATAAATTTTGTATTGTTTTCATGGTTTTACAGCCTAAGCTATTTTGTGAGAATCTTTTATCTTCGTTTTCTAGATTTTTCTTAGAGTAAGCTGCTCCATCAGTAACATGTAATAGATTAGAAAGGGTTCCTTTCACTAATGCTTTCTTTCAGAAGGTATCAGTTTGCTAACTCCATAGAGAATTTCCGCATAGATTGAAAATCTCAACACTCTCAAATCTTGAGACCAACATTTGAAGAGCATATTTTAATTATAGCCTTTCATCATCATTCTACAAAAGATTCTTTACACACAGTTCTGCCTTCCCATTCTCTGACTGCTGTGAGTTGACAGTGCGAGAGTTTCTTTTTTTGCATTTTTGGCTTCCTGCTTCATGTTGCCACTTTTCTGGCAGTTGCTCAGAAAATTTTGTTTGAGGAATGTTGACCTAAGATCAAATAATGTTAATGAACTTAATCGAGGGCCAGATTCAGTTGCCTAAATGCAAGCCTCTCATGCCACACCTCTAGGGTATCCAGAATACCTACAAGGAGCTGACAGATAGGGCATGGGCCCCTCAAGACACCTTTGCCTTTCTGGAGTGCGTAATGGAGGTCTGAGACATATCCTTAGAAGAGAACCCTAAACTAAGGATGAAACAACATCCCAAATAGTTTCCTCATGACATATATTTTTGACTTTTATGCTGAAAATGCAAAATGGCATAATTGGATCTATTTTGCCACATGTAATTATATATTTAAGGACCTTTTCTGATTCTTCAGATTTTAGCCTTAAGGAAATGCAATCCCTGTGGAAGTACCTAGATCATATTTAATGTTGATGTCAGTGATGACATAGATACTAATGTGAGTAATAAAACAGAGAATTGCATTTACATGGGCTCACCATATTCATACAATAAAATGGAACCTTCAGGGTCTCTTTACAGTCTGTCTTCCTCCCTAAAATTTTTAAGCATTATGAGGTCATATAATGAGACAGTTCTGTAGGGTTGTGTTCACCAAAACAGAAAGCTACAGTTACAGAAAGGTTTATGTTAGTAAAATGAAAATAAGACACAAGAGAACTGTTTGCAGGTAAAGTATCATTAAATCACTTATCCATAAAGGCACTAAGTGACAGCAATAGAAGGCAGAAAACAAGAGGTCAGGGTCTAATAAAAGTAAGCCACACTATTTTTGTTGAGTTTCAACATAGGTACTGTAGGTTTTATGAATTTCAGGTATTAATGGAATGCTGTGCTTGGCTAATTGGGGCTTCAGATTGCCTATGGACCAGTCAAGACTGTAGGGATTCAAAGGCTAATAACATTACAAATACATCTATGTTCTACAGTGCTAAGCATATAGTTTTATAAAATGATCAGAAAAGCACAGTTCCTCTTGACATTTAAAGATGGATGCTATTCATGTCTTAGGTTTCTGCCAATTAATTATTTCAATATCAAAGTCTTTATTCTTTGTGTCATAAACTGTAGATGCTATCAAAATTACAAAAACTCTTCTGAAAAAGTCAGGGATTTTCAGTGTTAGGCTGACAAAACAAAACCTGGATTAAAGATGTCAGTAACTCTGAAAGTTGATATAGACTTTGACAGAAAATTTGGTGTTGGGATTTTAATGAAGATGCTACAATAATCAAATTAAAATAGGTTCTTGGGGTTGTATTTTGTTTATTCAAAGTAATAAAAATTTAAATGGTACTAGCAGTATTAAATATTAAAAAATTATTATGATACTTTTTTAACTGCGGCTATTTCTAAAACTCCATTTCAGAGCCTTGCTTTTGTATTAAATGTGGTTTTCAGTGGAATCAATGAAATCCAGTTTTCAGAAAACTGAATATTCAGAATTAGTTGTCAAAAATACAGCTAGAAACAGTAAGCACACTTATGAGCTTTAACAATTTGTAACTATTAAAATTATTTGTGTGAGCAACAAAACTAGCAAAGCCAAGCCTCCTGCAGCTGCACATCTTAGGGGTGGCTTATCCTTTGTCTCACCAAGTTTGAGTGATCACAGCGGTTTTCTGCCACACAGATTCTCTTGTGTCTCTTAAACTATTCGAGTTCATGTAACACAAGACACCTTCATGAACTTAACCCTACACACACGTACAAACATATAAACAACACAAACCTCATAGCTGACAATTCCTTAACAACTAAGTTTTGTTACATATAATTAGACACTCTTCTTCTCCAAATAGCTGAGACTAATTTTAATTCATTATGTTATTTTGTAACTATACCTAAGGCTCTTTTGGGTTCTCCAAATAAGCCATACAAAGGTACCTTGATTAACATTCTTTAACCAGCTAAAATAATTCTAACTGCAGTACTGTGTTTAGAGTTAAAATCATAACACCAGCACAGGAAGGAAAAGAAATACACAGGTTTCCTTTTTTTCCAAAAAGGTATATTCAAGTAAAAAATAAAATCCGAAAAAGTTAAAATGCTGGAAAGAACCCTGCTGAAGGAACAGCCAAGGCAATACTGACTTAATCCCATAGATCAGCAAATAGCTCTTTGTTTTTCTTGCTGTGACATATTTTGTCAAAAATGCTAATTAAGCTGTATTTTTGTCATGATTGTGGCTTAGAACACTATAATATAGGCTACGTAGTGTATACTGTGTTGGAGGTCAAATGGTAAATCTAGAGGCAAAGAACATGCCTGAAGGTAGAACAAACAAGGAAACACTAATGTTACTTTAGATATTAATGTAATTACTCTGTGGCTATTGTCTGCAAACCCATATCAAGGGTACAGTTATGTCCTGGTAGGGGCAATGGCAATGAGTAAATCAGTATTACCACAGACTCATTGCTGAGGCATTCATTTGGTATTCAGATACAGCAGGGGCAGGCCGAATTATCATTTGGGAAATGATACCTCAGCCAGCATACAATGACATTTTCAACCTTTCTGCCTGCTCCCTTCTGCCCTGAACTTCTCATTACACCTTCCATTTAGCTCATTCAGATTATATTACTGGTAATGCTAATATCTCCATATTTCCTCCAAAGCACATTTTAAAGCAATTATTAGAAATTAGCTTCCTATTTCACTTCTCGTATCAAACTACAAAGTACATCATTTTAATATAATTAAAAAATCCATTGACAGTCAGGGTGTGCCACAGATGGAACGTTAATCATTTCATATTTTCCTGATGAGAGTTACATTTCTGCTCAATTTTGACCCCAAGAAAGTAGAAAATGCAAAACATAATTAACTCTCCCCTGCTTTCTGTGAGGCTGGAAAGAGATGCAATGACATGGTATGAACAGGCATTAGGAATGCAGGCAGCACAATGGCTACTCTGTGCGTAGCAATGACACAGAACAAGATGACAGGATTAATTATGGCCTATGTACATGAACTTAAGAATCTTCTCATTCTGTAAACCTCAAAAATTGTTAATTTGATATCTAAATATTCAGTGAATTTTGCTGGTTTTCCTGGTTTACTTTGTAAAGAAAGATAAATCACAAATTCTTTAGTTACCACTGAATGGTAACACGTAGTGTTGGTTTGGATTTTGTTTTGTTTTGTTTTCAAAAAGTTTTCACTGTATCTATCTTTCAAAATCACTGTTGTTTCCATGTGTGGAAAAATACACAGTCAGGGAATAGGCAGTTAAACAGTGAGTAAACTGATGGCAGTAATAAATCCTGTACATACAGAATGAATCTTAAGCCTTGGCTGAAATAGTAATACATTACCTGATCAGTTACAGAAACAATCAAGTAGGATGAAACACAGGAAAGCAAATACTGAAACAAGCAGAATAAAAAGTTTATAAACTGTTTTCTTGACTGCTTTGGAACTCAGGATATCAGAGTTAGAGATTAAATGATCAAGCATCTAACAGAACTGACATTCCTAGAGTCTCTGTGGGCAAATCAAGAACAAAAGAAGTGGGCCAATCATCAAAGACAAACTGTCTAGTCAACATGATTAACAATTATGACTTTAGCACTGAGGTCCCAGTTTTAGTCAGAAAGGTATAAGAAAATAAGCAAAGTTAAGGGGAAAAAAATTCCTTTATTCCACTATTCACACTGCTGTAAACTTTCCTATTCATTCTCTTAGAGCAAGTTCCAGATGAAGAAGAATTCATGAATTGCTTCCCAAGATACAATTCACAAATACAGTTTCCAGGAGAGGGCTCCAAAGTGACACTAGTACTCCGGGGAAACTGCCCAAATGTCACTGTCCCACCCCAAAAAAGTTAATGAATGATTAATTAAAAGACTCATGCCCTTCTGAACCCAGTCTAAAAATATGAGAAGGAAAAATCAGAACTGTGAGTAAACATGGAGTATTGACATTTTGACTTAGAACCATGTAACCAAAATGGAAATACAAAAAAATTTAAAAAAATAAAAAATAAAAAAATCGTTAGTTTTTTAAAAGTATAATATTCATCTAAACAGAATATAAATATATCAGCAACATAAACATGTAAACATTTTTTTTTAAATTACGTAGTATAACAATATCTCCAGTATTTTTTCCTAAGCCCTACATCTCTGAAGAAAGAGAAGCTGTCTACTTGTTCTAAAGGAATAGCAAATAACTGGAGTGTAATCTGCACTCAACAACTGGAAAGAGGGGAACACAGAGAAATTCAGATACATATATGAGATACTTGAATAGTTTTTAACCAACAACCAAATCTAAATAGTAGCTCAGGTAAACCTTTAAATGAAATATACCTTTTAAAGTTTTAAACATTTACATGAGATATAGCTTTAATTGAGATAAAGTTTTAAATCTTTTAAACTGTGCTATCTTTTCCCACTAATTCTATTACTGTGGAATGAAAGCTTGGTTTCAGGGTTAGGTAGCGAATAGCCTGAATCTATATTTAGGATACACAGTTTCAGTCAAATAAGATTTAAATTCAATTTTCTTAAATGTGGAGTGTTTTGATTTTGTGTTTCATTTAAGCCCAGCACAGCATCAGATTGAAGCTGCACAGGAATTTAAGTTTGAAACCAGGATCTAGCATTTGTCCCTGTCTCCAATTAATTGTGTAAAGCTGGCACAGGGATTTTTAAAAGTCTCTGCTGAACATTGTAAAAGATGGATGAGGTGAAATTCCCAGGCACAAAAAACTAGAGAGGTGTAATATGTTACTGTATAATGTACTAAACTCAAAGACACAGCTTATTCCACTCAGACATAGCCAAAAGAGCCACTGATGCCAAAAATCCTAAGGAAATATAAGGTTAGTTTTGAAATTTTTGGTTTACTTCCAAATATTTTCCATCTTCAGGCACATAGCTAGCCAGAGCCTATAAAAAGTGTGGAAAACTAAACATTAAGCTTGCCATGCTGACCTCCTGTTTATAACACCCTTCGTGTGATGGGAAAGGTTTCCTCATGCAGTCCCTCCAGCCTCTGGAGCTGCAGTGTCTGTCTCCTGGACCCCACATTGACTTTGTTATGAGACTGTACATAGCAGCTTGTAGAATCAAGCCATGGGATTTGCTACTAAAGCAAATCAGGACACAAAACATGCATGTCTGTCATACACTCGTCTGTGAGAGACTGTTCAGAGGTGCAAATTTATGCCAGCTGATGCCTGAAGCAAGAGGAGGGTAAAGTCTCTGACCTGGACTTGTGTCCTTCAGGAACATTATTTCTGTGCTTCTCTGAGGAGTTTTCTTGCCTGCACACTTCTTTAATTTTGAGGTGGGAGCTATTTATATATTTCATGACAGACTCACCTAGCTTTCAGGTGGTATACGTCAAGTGAGTTAATGTACTTTGATGCTTTGAAAATCCTTTATGTTAACAAGTATAACAGACACCCTCCAAGACCTGTTTGTGAAGCATGTGGATTTTATTAATGCTTATCTCATGATTTACAATGCAATCCAAAATGCTGTATTACCGGATGGGCAATCTACTAGTCAAAACACTGAATTCCAAAGAAAAGACACAGATGTTACCATGACAAAATCTATGTCTTTTGAAACGTATTTCCTCATCCTCATGAATCTCAAGCTTCCCTAGTACAGTTTGAGAAACCTAAAAGTACATTTCTGGGCAAACAGCTACTTCTCTTCAGGTATTTCCAGACTTAAAAACTCTCCCATTATAAAACAGCTTTAGAACATTTTTTGTTCATCTGGTGAACTGGCTATGAGGGCTGAGTTATTCTATCTGAACCCTTCTGCTCAGTCCAACTGCTGTTTACTGGTTTTATCTGACAGTTTAATGCTATTCCATCACAAAATATATGTTCCCACTGAAAACAAACATTTTTCATATTAGCAATAGAGACAACTTCAAGGGATGAGGTTATCATGAGGGAATTACACCCCAGAGGGATTACAGGTACTTATATCATGATAACCTTATCTTCAGTTTGCCTTATTAAATAATTACAAGACTGCGACAGCCACGTATAAATGCCCATAAGCTTCTCAGCTCTGGGCTTGTCACTATGCAAAGGTAAATGTTTATGTGAGCCTGGCAACCTCTATCACTTGTGCTAAAGCATCTAAACAAACTTCTGCTTTCCATTTAAATAATGACAAACAGTGAATGTTGAACTGATTTTGCTCTAACAGGATGCTTGGGACTCGCACTGAAGACTGAGCTCTTTCTCAAGATTCGCAGAATGTTTTAGACTGGAAGAGATCCCTACAAGCTCACTTGCTATATTATGAATCCCTGTTGAAGTCCTCTGAAGTGAATAGGACTATGCTGATAAGGTTTATATTAAGAATGGCTCTGACTCAGAAAATCATTGCTCATAATTTTGTTTCCAGTGCTGTGTTCAATATCTGCACTGCCAGTTACTCTGTAACAAGCCATGCATCCTCATTCCACCATATAGTATGGCAGAACTGTGCAATAGGGACTCCTGGAAAAGTAGAAATAAACATTTTCTATGCATTTGTATTCAAATTTCAAAACCACTGAATTTGTTCATGTTCTCAGGCTCTTCCTCTTCACTTTCCATTAAAATGTTAGTGACTGAATTTACTGACAAAAAGAAAGTTTAGCTTCAGTGATCCCATATTCACCAAAAATAAATTAACAATAATACGTGATAAATCCAGTCTGCACTGGTTGATTTTATGACTGTAATTAAACAGGAAAATAAAATACTAAATCATCCCCAACACTGATTTTTTTAATGTGTCCATCCATGTACTTATATTTCCTTTCATTAAAAATGCTTCTTTCTTTCTATTATGTTAACACCACTGGTAATAGATAATAGTAAAAACCATAGTGAGAACAATGTCACTAGGCTACTCCAGTTCAGCCATGAAATTCAGATGCAATGTATTTCCAAACAACTTACAGAAAGATATAAATGTCATAAGCAAGACATAAGAACTGAGAACAGTAAATCAATCTGGGAATGGCTGGCACTGAAAGAAGACTGACTGAAGAGCTGTTTGTGGCAAAAGTTTCCCATGTTCTGTGGTAAACGTAAACCTGCACACTTTATAGACTGTACTATGAGAAGCAGGTTAGGAACACAATTCCTTTAGCTATTCAACAGGTGGGATTGGGGACAAAAGAAAGATGTTCTCATAAATAAGGATCATAGAAAGGGAAAAATACTCTCTGTTCTTTACAAAGCATGAGAAAGGCAAAAGAGTCAAAGAGTAGATATTTTGCTACATGGAGAAGGGCTTCAAAACTGTGGGTTTTTATCTTCAGTGTTTTATAATATATCAGTAGATTTTAATAGAAGTAGTGATGTGACTATAGGACAAAAAACATAGTAAATGGTAGGATTTTGCCCCAATACACAGTGAAAATTTTGCCTGATTGAAATTTCAATCAAGGTAAAATTATTTGATCACTTTGGGCTTCCTGTCAACAAATCAATGTCTTCTAGGCATCTGAGATACTTGAAATTTTCAACTCTTCCAACATATTGATAAGTTTTCCCACAGTCAGTAGTCATTTGAGATGAAATATAACCATTTTATCATCTTCAAATATAGTTCCCACTTGTTAAAATGGATGTAAGTTTGAACTTACAACTTAATCTGTTCCCAAATGTTAATTTTTTTAAGAAGATATGCTTATTCCATTCTTAAAGACAGATCTGCTTAGGAGTGGGATATTTATGTACTGTATTTATTTTCCATAAATCCACAGTGCCTAGAACTGATCAACATGTACTCTTCTAATTGCTTACAGACTGACAGCTACCAGAGTATTAATCACTCAGTTTTCTCAGTGTGACAAAGAGATTTACAGGTCTGTGGTCCCCTGTGTCCTCTGGTTTCCCTTTCTGAAAATAACTCAGAGTGTAACAGCAATAATTTTGCCCAGGATTTTTTTTTTTTTTTTAATTTCCTCACTAGACCTTACTGCAATGAAATCTCAGAATAACTGACTCCTTTGCCTACATGTTCAGCTTCACATAGGGAGTGTAATAAAGCTTTCCATACCTGAAAACCAAAACATTTTCCTATTAATTCTTTTAAGGGACGATTTTGTTAGATTTAGACTGATAATCCTAAACCTGGATCACAACCTAATGGTCTTCATGTCCTCTTCAAGCATGCAGCAACTCTGTTTCCCTTTTTATACTATTCTGGAAAGCTAGATTAGACATCTTAACTCCCTTGAGAAAGCAGGCAGTAACTTTGCACACCTATAATAGTCAAAATTCAATTGAAATTCAGCAGGGCATAAAAAATAATAAAAAGGTTGGCACAAGAAAAAAAAAAAAGGACATCTATCATAGATGGAATGAAAAATGTGATTTAACCAATCCTGACATGCAAATTACCAAAGGATAGCACAGAACCCCAGACAAAGCTAGTCTGTGGAAACACCATCAGTATTTCTTGGGAAGGTAAAGGCATAGCACATGAAATGGACTGTTTGAAAGAAGCAATATGCCACACCATTATGGTTTCTATTGTGAACAGTGGGGCTTTTCTTGTCAATTTGCTTTCCTTCATATTATAATGGAGACAAAGTTGCCTGGGCCACTGGTTCATCTTTGAAAGACAGGTTTATTTATGGACTAGAATATGTCCATGATGGTTTTTATACAGCTTTTGGTGGACCCTACTTAACAAATTAGCATAGTGTTACAAATCCTATAGCATCTATACTTGCACTGAAATAATACTGAAATTGTGTTTCATAACTGTGAGTTAGAGCTTAAAATAGTAAAGTGTAGTTGGTGGGAGTTAGGTATGCAATCCTTTAGGCACTATTGAATAATATATCCCATGTTGCAGTGAGAAAATGACAAAGAGGAATGATCAGTTCTTCATGCCTCAAGATATATCATAACACAGGCAGCTTTTGCTGCTTTGCTGCACTATAGGCTGTGACTGTGCCACAAGAGGATCAGTGTCTGAATTTATATTCAGAGGCGTTTTTGTCCTCTAAACTTTATAAATACATAAAAAAACCAAACCAAACCAAACCAAACCAAACCAAACAAAAAAAATAACAAAAAAAAATTAAAAAAAAAAATACAAACAAAAAACGCAGAGAGCAGTTTTTCAATACTGTTGCTATCCTATATTGATCAATAGGGTGATTACACAGGAAACTTAAGTAACAATTATAAAGCTGTTCTGTATAATTTTACCAGTATTTCTTCATGTGGACTGCTCCACAGGTCAAACTGATCTAAACTCTCTCATTTTCCTCAAGTCCCATTAGATCTCAGCTTTTTCCTCCTCACCCTCAAGTACCATATGTATCCAGTAAGCCTGTATCCAGCTCACACTGAGTAGCTCATTCATTATCTGCATCTTTTTCCTGCAGTGTATGTTTGATAATAACATCAGTCTTTCTACAAACAGCGCACCCTACTACTCTGTAACTCCCCTCTTTCATAGAAAGCCCCTTGTCTTAATTCACTTTCCATGTGGGAGAAGGGAAGGAGATAGCACCTCTTTTTGAAAACTTATTTAGAAGACACTACTGGCAAAATATTCACTAAGAGCTGTTTTTTCCTCCTTGCAGTAAGTTTTAGCCAAAGAGGAAGAACCAGTGGGACCAAAACCACTTCTTTTATTGACCTCAGCTCATGTATTTTGTAAATTTCCCCCTGAGAGAGGCTGGCAAAGAATAATGACTCATAAGGTAGTTTTACATTAACTAAACTGTTTAAGGGGAAAAAATGTAAGGATAAGAAAACAAGAGAAGTAATGTTTTAAAGTATTAAGGATTTTGGCTGATGAATCATACCTGTATAATAATAGTAAATTATTGATTTACTCAAACTCTTTCCTGCTTTCTAGAAAATTTGCCCAGTTTCATCCCTGAAAAAACTTATATTAAGTTGAAATCACAATAGCATCAGAAATTTGTACCATTGCTCCCAAATACAACAAAATAAAAGCTTATCTATCTGAATCATTAATTTTGCAAGAACTGTACTATACAGCTTGGGAGTCACAGTTAAAGGCCTGAAATGGAACAGTGTGAAGTATGTACCTCAAATCACCATTCCTGGAAGAGCTGGTAGCAAAATAATTGCTTCGTTTCATTATCACAGCAGCAGTTTCTGTTGTCCATTTGTCACCGATGTCAAGACACTACTGAGGAGTAAGGTTCAATCTACTGTACCACAACATTTGTTGACCCAGCCCTTCTGTGTCTACAGTAGATCTGTGGCAAAGAACAGTAACTGCAAATGTGCCTTGGATACAACATGCAGCATTTTTGATGTTATGGATTTGGCAACCTTGTGGGTCTAATTTGACTGTTAGTTCATACCCTGAATAAGCAGCACCAGTATGGCTGTGGCCCCACAAAGTTTTTTATGTTAGCAAGAAACACTCTTCCTGCTCTCTGAAAAATGGAACAGTCATTTTCTGATGGCTTAGCCACTCCTTAACGTTGGCTCAGTTAGCTGGCTGGAAAAGAAAATATACGTTTTGACCACTCACCAGCTGCCTATTAGAGGGACGAGTATTCCCATCCACTTGCTTAGATGGGTTCTGTGAATAGTATTTGCAAAATCTTCGGGGTGGTAGTGTAACTCAGACTAAATTCTTTCTCTGTGTATGCAGCCATCTTCCTCATAGCAGCCTGCAGTGGTACAGAAGGGCTGTTAACCTGGTTGGGGCTTTCGTGTAGTAACTGTAGTGAAAAAAGTCTTCAATAAATAGCAGAGTGCAAGTGAACCCACCCAAAAAAAAAAAAAAAAAAAAAATTAGCAACCTGCATAGCTACCTAGCTGACAATGTCCATTTAATCACTAAAACTCTTAATGTATATTTTAAGAAACGAGCATTAAAATAGGACAATTTATTTTGGAAGATGCCTGATAAACACATTAAAGTTTCAGTACAGTGCCTTTCACAATTCAGTCAAATATGGCTTTTTTTTCTGTTAGCTGCATATTTAGTTCTTTAAAGAACATCCATTTTCAATGTGTTTCCGTTTTTACATTCACTAGGGACCTGTGTGAGGATCTGGAGTACATACATGAAGCATTCAGTACCAAATGGACCAAAAAGATTACAGCACTAAGGAGGACACCTAAATTAAACATTTATTCAGCAATGATGTAATCTAGTACTTGTCAAACAAACACACACGAAAAGTTGTTTTAAAAAATGGAAAAGATGTCATCCAGTGTTACAGCCTGTCTTTAAAAATGGGGGTGATAGAACAATTTCAGGATAGTTATTAGCTAATAGTGCGTGCAGAGGCACTGCAAGATATTTTATGCATTTAGATATCTATTTTGATTTCTAACACTGCTGCTTATGTTGGAATCTATTCATCAATGTGAATAAAATGTTTTCAACCTGTCTGTTCAAATTTTGCTCATTATGGTCTAAAAGCTAATGCATTCACTCAAAGGGAGCATTTTTATGAAATTCATAACAAATTAGTGATTTTGCAAACATTACCAGATGCATGCCTCCAGAGCATATGCATGCTGGTTACCTGCAAGATAAACAATCACTCTTCACTTCAACAGTGTGTAATTTCAAGACAGTTCACTCTTCAGTATCACTGAAGGACAGTTTTAAACACGTACAGTACACATACTTGAAGCCAAATTTTTAGTCAGACCAGTACCTAAAGTCATGAGCATTTTTGACAGACAGAGTGCCTTGTTTGAGCTTGAAGTGGGTACTGGGTCATTTGAAGTTTGAGCTTTGAAAGGGTTTGCTAAGAATTTTTGAAAATCAGGAAATGAACCCAAGAAGTGTGGTTTATTTTGCACTTCCACACTACAGTGTATGGAATGGTAATTGCTGCAGAGTTTAGTGCCTAAGTTTAGTCTAGCTTTAATTTTTAATACATTATTGATGCAACTTTTGATTTTGTATATAATTTATCAAGCTTCTTTAAGTTAAGCCAGTAAAAGCTAGCTAAGATTGAAATCTCCTTCGACTGGAACACATCCTTACAAAATTGGTTTTGTTGCATCAGGTACTTATAAGCATCATTCACTTCAACAGAAAATCATGTTTATTCAAAAGCAACAGCTTTCAACGGTCCAAATGATCTTAAACCACTTTACAGATCTACAGTGATTTTTTTTTTTTTTTTGTCATCTGACATATGGATCATAAACTAATGTAAGTGGAAGATACAAACCCGACTGTCTATTTTGGTGTTTACAAAGTGTACTAGTCTGGAGGCAACTCCTTTATGCAAAGAGGAGAGACTCAGTTCCATTATTTCCAGAAGACTGTCAAGAGTCTTTACCAGATTCACTATCACAGCTTTTATTGTCGGGTTTTTTTGCTTTAAATTTGCCAGAAAATTAACCACTCTGTCTGGTGATTAAGAAACACTTTTACAACAAGATGGCATTTATTAGTCATTCAAAATATGGTATTTAAGATTAGACCAGAGAGAAGTAACAAAACCTTCATCCATCTCCTGGACATGGAACAACCTATCTACCTGAGGCCAAAAAAGCCAGAATTTCATTCTGTCCCCTGTGGGAAGCATTAATGCTTGTTGCCAGTTCTTTTGTTCTTTGTTTCATACTGAGTCTGAATACTTTAACATATTTCATCCCTTTTGGCCAAAAATGGTTTAAGTATAAAGTTTAATCATATCAGTGTATATATTAATCATATCATCTTATAGTGTATATGGAAAGTGACTTGATTAGTAAGTAATGATTCTCATTACAATAGTCACTGATATTACTCTTTTCGGGAATAAACAAACCTTTTTCATGTCAGTAGATGATCAGAAAAAAAAAAGGCATAGAGAGACACTAGTCACATGTATTCTTCACACACACACAAAAAAAAAAAATTAAAAAAAAATAGAGGGAAAAAAAAAGAATAAGAAAAGCATTCTATATATTGTCCATGCAGTTGTTTTTGAGTAGTGGATCTGTTAGTACACACACCAGATCTCTTAATAAAAATATTAACACAAAAGACAACTAATTTATTTTTCTGCATAAGCTGAACCAGTAGTGTATTTGTACTCTCAAGAAGAAAACAGTAGATTAAAAACAGCCTTCACATTTTTCAGACGTTTTTAAATGTACATATGAAAGCAATACTTTGTAAACTCAGTTATAGCAAGAGCAATATGCCGATTAAATCCCCTTTCTCTCATAAAAAAAAAAAAAAAAATTGAAACAATTCCTTCATGTTCTACTGTTGGGTTAGCAACTTCAAACTCATGCAATGTTGTTCAAGCCTTTTCATGCCTCACCTGGCAGTAGTAATTCAATTCAGTGACTCTGTTGTACTCCACATTGCAGAATGTCAGAATGTGTTTCATGCAATGTCAGTCAAGTGCTAATTTGACAAATTATTTCAGATTCAAATAGTGAGAATTCCTTTGAGGATATTTAAACCCAAACTACAAAATACACTTTTACTTCCCCAAACTCATGTTCTTTAACCCCAGAAACAGAATGAATAATGCCAACTTCATTACAGATGTCAGTCAAGTTATGTGGGGATTCTTGACCTTTCCAAAAGGAAAATATACCCACAGGTTATATACTACATGCTAAAACATTAGAGGACATTACTGGGTTTAGGACACTGACAACTCTGAGCTTTGAAGAAATATTCTTCCTTCATATTAAAACTTATAGTATCTGAAAACACAGTCCTTACCTCCTGTAAAAGTTATGCAAACTTAAGATTAAATTATTTTTTAATGGGATCCAAAACTCACTGAAGCCAAACATAGTATTTCTATTTCTGAAAGCAATACGAATACTTTGACAACAGGAAAACAGCTTTTTTCTGTTACTTATTGCTAGCTTACTCTGTTCGATTAGAAAGGAAGCAACAACAGTTCTGCACACTGCATTGATCTCTGATTTAGCTTTCATCAGTTGTTGTTAGCGAAGATCAACATAAATGTTTAAATAAATGTTTAAGAAAAAAAACCTCAGAATTAAAAAAAAAAAAAAAAAGTTGAACACCTTAAGCCATAGATGATTTACCAAGACAATTAAAGCTTTCTATAATTTCCTCTCCTGAAGAAATAGATGCATCTGAAATAAACTCTTAGACAAGCCACTTATTCCCCATGACAGATACTTGGTTTCCTTACATGGCTTCTGCAAAACCCCTCTGACCCTGCCCCTACTTTTTTTTTTCCTCCCCTTCAGGTTTTCCACAACTTGGGATGAAGCAGAATGCTCACATTGAATGCAACCCATCTACTACTATAGTGTTATAAACCCTCATAGAGAGAAGTCTGGACCTGAAAGGTTATACCTCTAACTCCTATTTCAAGATTGTAATCATTTATAGGAACTGCAGAAAGGTAATTTTCACAATAATAAATACAGTTTAACATGCTTATAGCCCCATGAATCACATTTCAATCTTTGGCATTATGAGGAACAACTGTACAGCAAATAGCATTACCTCTCTCAGAGCCATTGATTCCACATACAGCATTTATATCGTCCAACAGCCTGACCCTGAAACACGTATCATGGGATTTAGATCAGATGTTAACATGTAGGAAGTTTCACTGCATAATCAAAAATTGAGACCTGCAAAACTAACCTTAAACATCACTGACAGATCTGTTGTCCATTAAGTTCACTCTCACCTCATGAAGCTAAGTAAAATCACACATATTTAACAGATCTTGTAAAGATGATAAACACCACATAAGTGTTAAAAAGCCCACTAGGGAGCCATCAATTTGAAGAAGGGAACTTAAGAAAAAGCATAAATGTATACATATAAAACATCCTCAGCTAGAGGGAGCATATGATATATATCTAACATAATCTCCCCAGATTTGTATAAAAACCTCACACATGAGACTGAAGGGAAGTTGGTTTTCTCCAGAAGACAGCGCAGCTGGACATGTATAGTCACAGAAGTTCTAATGTTTGTGGATGGAATGTATTCCACGATGGGAAACACTTGCTTTTCCACTAATGATTTACATCTGATTAGATGTTAAAAATTACCATATGGGGGAAAGTCTTGTCCTCTTTTCAAATTTTCTTTTATAAAAAAGGCTCTTGTCAAGGTTAGTTTTAAAAATAATAACACAGAAAACTTTACTTTAACAGAAGTTTTTGAAATGTCCTTTTCTGCTCAGCACTATCCATCATATTTTTTTAGGGTCATGTTGTGTCACATCTGACATAATTCAGTGTGACATTATAGTTCATAACCCAATACATTCCACTGAATGGTACTGTCCAATGAGTTTGTGCTAGACCTGTACAGAACAGTGCACAAAATAAGCAAATTGTGGATGAATAAAACCTTCAGAAGTCCTCAAATGGTTGCTGCAAGGTTCCCTATGAGGACCTGATCTTCATTTCTTGCCTGAAGGAACTGGAAAAGAAAGCAGAAACATAATATATTTAGAATCACAAAAAGACCAGATTGCCAGCCTTCATCTGTTCAGCAATAAGGGTAAAATTTTCACAGAAGGACACATAGTTTTTCCTACATTTCTTTATTATTTTTTTAAAATGTCAATAGAGTTTTTCTTTTACAAAAAAAACTTTGGTACTCTAAAGCCACAGATCATCCAAGGCCTAAAAAACCCTGTTGTCTTCTATGAGATCAATAAACTGTGAAGAACCTACAAGACCTTATCCAAACCCTTCCACCTCAAGAACTTCCTGCAAAAGAAGGACAGATTTCCACATGCAGTTAACTTGCACTATGGCTTGTAGTTTATAACTGAGCAAAGTGTCGCTCAACCTATGCCACAGTTGCCTCATATGGTCCTATTCCCTTACCTGGAATTCCAGATTTATAGAGATTGCAGACAGGCAGCAGTGGAAAGTATGCCATGCATTGTATGTTTCACCAGCCCAGACAGAAAGACACTCATCCTCAAAATAAAAATTAACATTTGGAACATCTCCAAAACAAGAAAAAAAAAAAAAAAAAAGATAATAGATCATCATAGTTAAACATCGGGGAACAAGGAAGGTTTTAAACAAATATTTCAGTAAGAGGGGCTTCTTGGTTACTCACCTTTATGCTTGAGAGCAGTAGCAAGCAAATAATTCAAATCATTAAGGAAAAGAGTTACAGTCATGCCGTGTTCATAGGTAGGTAAGATTTCTAAAGTAATGCAGCTGCAGCATCCAACAGCTCCTACATTGCCTAAAGTTGAATTTCCTGAAAGTTATTTCAGTATCTGCTGAGGCCCAAGTAACCACTAATCTTGTTGTCTAATAGATAGGAAGGTATTTCTTAATTTGCTTTAAGTCATACTAAATCTGTCCCATTGTAGTATCATCTGTTTTGACCAAAAGCACATCAGATACCATAAATTTTTTCTAAGTTAACAGTTTTCAGTTCCTCAAAGTTGTTTATGTATGTTTCGTTAAAACAAAGCCGCACATAAAAGCAGTAGATTTGAAGAAACTTTTCTGTTGTAAAAGTAATTTTTAGGTATGTGCCACAGTGCAAATTAATATCCAGTTCTAATAAACACACTTGGAAAAACGTGAATTTATATATCTTTGGGTTTGGAGAAAAAACAAATATCCACATGGTCTCCTCAAGCACTGGAAATTACGTATAAGAAGCTGGCCAGAATACTAGTACAAAGAGTTGCTGATTTTTTAATGCCATCGTACAGCACGACTAGTGAATTATTCAGTGAATCAAACTGCCCATGGATAATTCAAAACTAACATCTTCTGCATACCAAATCCCTCATCCAAAACATCCTTTCTGTTTTAATGGGTTATTTTTTTATTAATTTGAAAAATAGCCATGGTGACTTTCTTAAATGAAAATAACTATAAATAGGTTCAAAGAGTATTATAGCACAGATCTTATGGACATTTTTTCTGAACTCCACTTTACTGTTAAAGCAGCCCGAAACTTCAATAACTCGAAAAAAGTGAAACAGTAAACAAACCAAGAAAGAAAAAGATTCATTGCAGCCAAACAAAACTGCATAGACAGAAGAAAAAAATTTAAAATGTCAGCACGGTATCATACAAGGCTACATCCTAGCGTGCACTTAGGCTTGTTTCTAAGTGAGATGATTGCCAGTTTAAGGAAGAAATTACTCCCTAATAATCATTTGAGTAAGGCTAGTAGCCTAAAGACAACTATAATCATAGCGACAAACCTTAACTCAAAAGGAAAGACAAGATCTGCATGTCCCAAACAATGTTTGCTCGAATCTGATACTATGGCTTTGATCCATTTCTTCCTGCAATCTAGAAACTAAATTGCTTTAAATGGAAGTGAAGGGGTGCAATCTTTTTCTGCACACACACTGTGTTGCAGTGTGGCTGAGCTGTTAAATTTTCATGTGAAATACAAACAAAGTTCTGCTCCAGTAATAGCCTGTATGGGAAAAAAAAAAAAAACAAAATTACTGGATTCCTTTGCTAGTATTTACTGTCTTTGCACTATTGGATTAAAATAAGGAGAGAGATAAATGTCACGTTTTCCCACATAAAATTCCCTAGACTGGAAGATTTAACAAGAAATACAGTATAAGAAGCTTCTCTTCCTGTCACTGGGTTAGGCATATGCTGGGATGCTCAAAAAAAAAAAAGAAATGCCTCTTGTCTGCGTAGCTATTTAAGCACACACACCACTTTTTGCCTGACCTCACTTCAAACAGCTGGTAAAGTCCCAGTTACCCAAGGGTCAGCATTGATTGCCTAATGAGGTAATCAGAATTTTTCCTATAGCTTCTCATAAATGAATTGTAACAGCTAAAACGAGAAGCAGAGAAAACCAGGAAACAAACAATGAGTGTTGAGTTTTTGGATCTGTTGTATTGAAATAAATGGGAATTCTACCTTGGGATTTTGTGTCCAAATTTTCACCCAAGCCACCTATGAAAATGACAAAATAAAGTGCAATACATTATACTGCATGTGAATGAAGACAGTAAACTCCAATTGCTAGTTTTGCTTCTCGTTTATGCTGAAGGTAACAGTATGCTTTCCACAAAGAGCTCTGAAACCTCATGTTACTTGTGGAGAAAGAGGGAGCAACTTCCCATTTTTTTCACGACCTTCTGAGGTCTCCTGTTCCTATAATTCTTTATTGTATGCAAATATTCTCATGAGGAAAGAAGTATAATGAGGCTTCTCCTTCTTTCATATTAGGGAGTAAGTCTTTTAAAGTCAAAGATGACATACCAGTGTATAAATGCTACAAAGAAATATAAACTAAGTGATGTATTCTAGCAAGGAGAAAATAAATAAATAAATAAATAAGCATACAAAGCATTGCAAGCAATAAGGCCATGAGGAAAGATCATTCCAAGCAGATGTAGGATCATTAGGTTAAATGTCACCACCTACATAGCACCACTTTGGCAGCCTAAATAATGTAGGGATTTTAGGCTTTAAATATATTTTTTAAATGCAGGAAAAATATTAAAAATTACAAACATACACTCCATTTTCTTCTGGGGATCTGCAGTTATATACCATTGACATCGGCCTCCTTTCTAAGGTGCTTGCAGATCCTATTAAATTCAGTCAAAGTTGTCGTTACTCAACATGGTAGGGTTTGTTGATATTCAAAGAGAACTCCATGCTAAAGAAGAGTTTTGAATAAAGGAATAAATAAATAGCATACACATGAGGAAGGACAAGGGGGAGGTTCTGTACACCTCTATGCCTGGCTAAAACCATAGTCTGACTATAATGCCATCTCTTTGAAACCGAAACGTTCTGTAGCTCTTTCAGGGACATTTCAAGCACCTTTGAAAATCTGCCCTGTCAGGAAGCTGAGAGTGTCCACTGTGTGAGAATATCACCTATGGGAGGAACAAGCACAGTGTCAGCCTTTTGTCCTAGATAATAGACATAAACTAGCAATGAGGTTTTCTGCAATTTTATCTTCCACCATAATTGTCCAGCACAGAAGTATAATTGTGATACCCCTCACCACAAATTTTTTGACAGATATTGGCAGGAGCGAGAGCTTCTTTGTAGTCTGACACAAGTGTAATCTCTCCTCCAGGTAAGAGCCTTAGTTTTGTTTTTCATCTTACCTTAACAAACTTAATAGCTGCCTCCTCTCCAAGGCCAGTAACCACTTTCTGATACACTGGCAGTGTAGGGAGACCCCTCTGCAAGTATCCCCATTTCGCAGTAGTCCTGTGTTTTCAAGTTAATCTATTGAATGCACATTATTTAATGTAAACAGTTCCTACTTTAGAAAATGTTACTCTGCTGAACAGCTGAATTTCTGAAAGAAGATCTCCATAATTAATCTACTGATGTCCAAGTTCCTTCTTATTTAATAAATGTCCCCAAGTCAAAACTTGTGAACAAAAAACAGTTTTAAAATATGGACAAAACTGTGACTTATGTTGCAACCTTTGAACAATTTCTTACAGTTTTGGGTTTTATAAAACAAAAATACATCTAGATTCCATTGTTTCCATGAAGAATAACAGGCTACAGCACTAACTCACAAAAGGGAGTGACTTATCCTACAATGTGGCAGTGCACCTACAATAAGTGGTGTACCCTCCCGTTGTGGACCACCTGCATTGTAACCTGTCCATGTATACTTACCTAAGAAGCTTGCTGCATTATGGTAATTTCCTATCCTGGGGAAGAAGGAGATTGAAATACTTCATTCCTTAGAAAGATGGCTGCTTTCTTGAATTCCATGACTATGATGGAAATCTCATTGTAACAGACATGTCGCCAGTTCCATCCTGTCGCTGGAAAACATACAAAGTAAAATTTGTTTCTAAGTATAGCTGTTTTGTCCAGGCTGCTAAAGCATTTTTTTAATGATAGGAGCAAGATTTTTCTGATTTAGGAGAAAAAAAAAAATAGTAGAAGTTATAATTAGATAAAAATTGAGTAATCATCATTTAACTAAGACGTATGACATCAGTTGTGACCTTTAGTGTTTTTAATCAGATGGCTATTATTCAGAATACTGAACAAAAATTAAAATTATTTTTTTAAGCATCATCCATTGTAGCCTGACATTTTTCCCTTGTGCATTGCCATTGAATGGATGGGCATTTACACTGTGATTTGACAGTGTGTTTGATAAAACTCACTCATCATGCCTCTGCTATTATCAAAGGCCAGCTAAATTGAAATCCAACTTCTGCCTCTACATATGGACAATTATTGAAGACTCCTTCTAAAAATAAATGGATGTTTTAAATATTAGGAAAAATAAAAATATATTTTGCTAATGATCAAATTTAGGTGTTCAAGATTGCTCATTGAGCTCAGAAGTACAGATGTCAGCAAACATAAACATAATCATGTTCTACCTTATCAGCTCTGTCTGGGAAAAAGAATCTTTTTTTTTTTTTTTAAATACTAAAAATATATTTTTAATCTTTTTTTAATTGTAGATATTTTATTACATTTTTGTTGGACAGCAGAACATTGTTGGGCTAAATTTTTTTTTCTGTCTGCCATCCTCAGTTGCTAGAAGCCATAAAACTGAGATGTGCAGAAGGTACAGTGCTTGAAGTTAGATTGTAGTAAGTCATTAACATAGAACACATTTCCAAAGACTCTTCCCATTTCGTATCAGTGACATCTATTTCCACCTTCCACTCAACAGAAAACTTTTTCGGAATAAAAAATAATAATGGTGCAAATTAATTAAATTTTATTGTATGGCACCTGCAGAAACTGAAATTTATTTATATTACAAATGCAATATAAAGGTAGATTTGTAGCATTCATTAAAGAAGTAATTTGTGAGTATGAAGCTGAAACTGTGATCACAAAAAATGAATGTTTCATGTCTGAGTTTACTGCAACAGATCGATGGTGACAGTATCATTCCGTCATTCCCATGTCTCTAGAATGCCATTTACAGTACCCATGTAGTTTCTTTGTTACTGAGTAGCAAACATTTAAAGGTCATGTAAATTTTACATTGAAAAAACGTCAAAGTTGTACACTGAAGCTGAAAGTTAGTCTTCTGAGCTTTGCATGAACAGCACCTTTTGCAATCATTCATCATGCCCCCTTCGTTGCAGACCTATTGATCAGGCAGATGTGTTAGAGAATAAAGAGAAGTGTAAATCATTTCCAGTTATAGGTAAATTGATTCATTAAATCTGTCAAAGAACAAAATATTCAAAGGCATGACAAGGTTCTGCACTCTCCATTCAGCCCAGACAAGAATGTTATTTATACTATATATTGTACCAATTCAATTTACTAAACTGTTTATTTGACATCAAAATAAAATGTAAGGAAGATTAAAAAGGTCAAATTCTGACATCCTCACTCAAAATGGATAAGGATATTTCTGGAGACAGTGAGACAAGCTACATCACAGAATTAATAGGCTTAGGAAAGCTAAGTAATATGTTAATGAAGAGCATGATAACAAACTGCAAATATTTTACATTTGTAATAACTGCCAAGCAAAATAAATTATTAACTATGATAAAATAGTGGATGTATGCTATAATCAAAGAGCATATAATTAGAAATAATGACAATAAATTAGAATACAAAATACAAAGGAACTGCTGACAATCATGTTAACTTTCTTATAGTAAATTCCTCAAGCTGAGTAGTTATTACATAGCAATTTTGATCTAGATTGGATAACAAAAAGATAACAGCAGTAAACCTGCAATTCCGGTACAGGCAGTGAACTGGAGTTAATAACTTAATAAACTAGATATTTCTACGACCCTTTCATTAAAGGACAAGTGAAGGAGGAACGAGGTTTCAAAAGAGTTAGTATATTGAATTATCTCTTCATTATGCCACC
Organism: Merops nubicus; assembly: GCF_000691845.1. Lineage (NCBI taxonomy): Eukaryota > Metazoa > Chordata > Aves > Coraciiformes > Meropidae > Merops > Merops nubicus. The sequence goes on from NW_008609326.1 coordinate 27,163, forward strand.
CAATGAATAATTTATCACCTAAATTTATTTATGGGGAAAAAAACCACACAACAAATAAACAAATAACAAAATCCAAAACAAAATCGGAACACCTCAGAAACTTCCTTTGCTGCTAAACCAGGCTGAAATCTTTACTTATGTCTTTCATGTGAGTTTTGTCAATGTAACTAACAGTGTGAGAAAGACTTAAAAATGAGACAGGATGGGAGAATAAGACATGAGACTGGAAGAAATTAGTTTCAGTTACTTTTTACTGGTCCTTATAGTGGAGAAAAATTGAGAAACAATCTGAGCTGTGAATATGGATTATATTTTCACTTCATGGGAGGTAAAGGATGCACTGTGGTAGAATCCCTTACTCAGCTGCGGAACTAGTGCTACATGGTGTGAGATGAGACAATCCATATAAGAAAGACAGAGGGACAGCGTGGTTTCCTGGCTTTCCAGGCCTAACCTGAAAATACAATGTAGTAGAACACTAAACCAACAGTATTTACTGTATAAAAAATTTATATTCTCTTAAGTTATATGGCCAACAGAGGGGGGTAATACAGAGGATGCAGGGAAATTTGCAGTCAAAATAGTCACTGGATCTTTTGCCCTCAAGTTCCCTCCTGCTGCTAGCAAGGTCACGTGAACTTCCCCACAGTGGAGTTACTCCTTTTAAGTATTTCATAAGATGAAGAAAAGCTGCAAGTGGTCATTTTCTTCTCTCTTCTAATACTTTTCTTGCTTCCACAGGAAAATCTAAGAGATATTGAAAAAAAAAAAAAACAAAACATTAAAATCTTGGAGTTCAAATTAATCTAACTTCATCAGCTCTTGAGTGTTTTGTGAAAACACAGGCTAAAGCTTCATTGGTGTGGATCCCAAAACACAGGTTCATGGCTCACCAGGACCAAATAGCAGGTATAGCCATGACTGCAGCTAAACACTACAGTCCCAGTGAGACAGTTGAATTCCTTCTTAGAGAAAATAGATGTTCAAGATGTGCAAACCAGTGAAGTGAAAACTGGTCCTTCTGGGGTTTGGATAGATTTGGATAAAAGTAAATGCATGTGTTACATCTGTGCTTGCTGGCTGTGATGCAGAGATAGTACCAAGCCATCTTCAAATTAGCTAGTTGAGATACCAGAAGCAGGCTTGCTGAGGCAACATGGACTCCAAAACCAGATGCCCAGCCCACGTGAGAAGTAGAATAAATTAGCCCACAGTGAGTTCTTTGCTGCTTTGGCTAAAATGTTTCCTGTACCTTTAAGCTACGCTGGTCTGCAAAGCAGACTTGCCCACAGGCAAAACATAAATTACTCAGTATTAAACCTTGACGGTTAGAGGCAGAAGTATATCTGAGAGCATATGGAGAATGGTGTTATGGGTAAACACACTGATGATGTCTAATAGTTAATGTACAGGTGGACATCAGGTGGTCCTTTTCTCCCGGGCTTCAACCTTAGCCTGGAGACCGTGGCCAAATATGTTCATTCCTGCACTTTATTTTTAAAATGGGATAATTGCTTACCTATACATGCCATAAACATTTGAGAACATTAATGCAATGTTTTTGTGTCACATAAAACCTGAAGCATGCCTGTAACAAGTGACTGGTAAAGTATTCCTCCCTAGCACCTATATTGTAGGCAACAAGGTGTCTTTCACTACACATTTCCTCCATGCAACTTTGTTTTTTGTACGTCAATTAAATTCTGGTCATTACTTTCCCATTCTAAAATAGGACAACCAGGCACTCTAAATAGAGCTCAAGTCCATCCAGTTGATCTTTTGTATTGTTCTTATTTCCCTTGTCCAGACTTAATTCTCACAGCTATATTTTTGAAATGTGGGATGAAAACTGTACATAGTATGGAAGATGTGTACATACTCATCCATGTACTCAATGAAATCCCAATCTTTCACAAGCTGTTTGGTTTTGGTTTTGGTTTTGTTTTGTAATAACTACTGGTTTTGCATTATGATCAATACTTTTCTTTGTGCTGTTTTTTTTTATAAAACTACTATTAATCCAAGATTTAGTTCATGAAGGACACAGATAATTTCTGAGCCTATTACTACATATGTAAAATTGAGATTTTTTTCCACCACATTTACATTTATTCATCACATTTTATTCCATTTTATGAGTCATTCAGAAGTGTGTGATTCTTCTGTAATTCTTTTATGATCTCAATTTATTACCTTGATAACAATATTGCTGACAAATGTTTTTAACTCATTGTTCATTCACTTTTCCAGATGTTGAAGATTACACACCTAGCATGGATTCCTGTGAGACTTCATTCTCTCTGCTATGAAAATTGTCCTTTTATTGCTACCTATTATTTCCTACCTTTTAAAGACATGTATTCTCTCTCACCCCATGGTAGACTACTTTCTTTAAGAGCAAAGCCCTTAAATATCACCACTAAAAAGTAAGGGACATGATCAGAGGTGAATTTAGGTGTTTTTTTTTTTAATGAATTAAAGTATGTTTATCAACCAAAGGCCTCTCTGAAATGTATTGCTAACATTATAATGATGATGATGGTGGTGCAAGCAATCAGCTAACAAGAACGTTAATAAGGGAATAAGCTGACCCATTGAAGTATCAAGGAGTGAAAGAAACCATCAATAATGGTAAGGATGTTAAAACACAGATGCCTTTAGCAATCTTGACTGTTGAGGGGATAGTTAAGACAGTTAACTAAAGTGACTTCTTTCAGGCAGTAACAAAGTCCTGAATGGCTTTTGACTATGATCATGAAATTAAAGATGCTTAGAATACATTAAACAATTTAAAGTTTAAAACATCACTAGAATGTATTTCATTAGCATCACAATTCCATTTGTGAGCTCCAAAGAACACAGTGGCAAGCTCCTGGGGACAATGTACAAATGGCCCACAGGAGGAGAGAGTGTATGGTTCTCAGATAAAAGTAAAACTTAATAAACAGTCAGAAGACAATTTCAAGAGTTTATTTAATATGAATATTCACAAAAGGAATGCAGATTTAATTATACATTGTTATATATTGTTTTATATGTTGTTACATGGTTATACATAAATTGACCATATGCTAATCATATATAGCTCGCAAATAAATTAATATACAGGCATTTTATGACTATCAGTTCCTATTGGAAGAATATTGCCACTTCTTAATCTTTCATTATTCTCATATAACTATTTACAGGAGACATAAACCTTTCAGCTCTCATTTCAGATCTTTCTTATCACAGTGTGGTGTTGAGATGTAAAGGCTGACTTTATATCTAGAGCTTGTGCAAATATCGTTGAACAACAAGACAAAATATGTAAAACTGCAAATTTTTTTTCTCTGACATAAACCATGGATTTCTGCTATATGTTACACACAAAAGGGAAAACATATCTGTAAAAATAAATCTGCATAAATTTCTGGTGTGCACTTGACCAAACCTCCTGCAGAATGATTATCAGCCAACACAATCTAATCAAATTCTTGAAAAATGGAACTTGTGTACACATATACCCTTAGCACTTATCCAACAGGCAGATGCTCTGCCCCTAAACTGAGAGAGTTAATTTCACCTTTCTAAACTCTGTATTATATTTGGCTGAATCTTAATTTACTTTGTGATGAGCAAGTTTCAGTTCACTAAAAGTGAGAGCAAAAAGATAATATTCTTGCCTTGTCTTGCGTCTCTTACTGATACAGAGCTATGAAAGGTCCAGTTTCATTATGAAAATTTGGCCAGAAATAGATACTTTGAAAAGAATGTTAAGAATAAATCTTACATTATCAAGGGCAGCTGTCTCTTGTTTGTCTGTGAAAGTAATCTTCCTTCATATCCTGATATCTCAGACATAAGGAAATGATTCACCTTTGACACAAGAGAAAAATGTGTTTCGTTCTAAGGCTGCCTTTTCTTTAATACTGGGATATATGATTGAATTATATGCACTGGTATTCACATAGCCATATGGGTCAAATAATAGAAGTAATTTTGGAGATTAACATAACAAATATTTATATATCTCATTGCTTTTGAAATTGTAAGTTTCACAAGCACATATTCTGTTTTATTTCAAGTTCATGCAGTCCTCTTCCCCTCTCTCCCAGGAGCTAAAATAAAACAACAACCAAATATTCTAATAATAAAACTTTTCAGACAAGTGGATTGATATGAGTTTTCTGGAAAATAGTACCATTGAAAGACTAAATCAAAGCAAAGTTCTCTGTCAGTCCAAAGAGAGTATGCTGTCTTTGATGCTATCCACTCCCACAATCATGTTTCTAAGACAGTGAACTGAATTTGCTCTCTAGTAAGTCACTAAGTTTTTATGTTTGATATATCAAAATTAAAATTGACTAAAATAAGTTGCCAAATTGGTCTGTACAATAGTTCAGTTTTTCAGACTCTTGCTATCAATTAATATTGAGAGAGATTTAGATATTAATTTAATGTCCCTTCAGGGAATCATCCAAGATAGATGTGAAAAAAAAATCTTATAAACAGTGATTTAAAGGAAATATTTAAAAATACGTTGGTTTGACTTCCAATAAAGACAAAAAAAATATAACCTAAGCATTTACTTGGAGTAAAACCAGTAAACTGAGGTGTGTTCCAAACCAATCCCAGAATGCTTGATAATTTTAGAAGAGAAACAAATATATATGTTAGAGTTGATTCAATGAATACTTCCTTTATTCACCTTCCATTCCATGTGGAGAAAGTCTCATGATGACAATGTTCACTTCAGCAAAATAGTCTACCATGAGTTTACATGAAGTTTTGGGCTAAGAAAATAAATTATTTAACTGAATGTTAGTGATATTTTATTGACATTTCATAAGCATTAGCCATAACTCACCAACTAGAGCAGAGCGTAATGTTAACTAGATGGTCACAAAAATTTTAACCCCAGGGACATTTTCATGAAGAGTGTGTATTCACAGTGTTATATATCCAGTCATGGCTATAAAGGCAAAAATCTCCTAGCAGCTGAGGATCTGCAGCCTTATTCTGGCTATTCTCAAGATGGTAAACTTTTTTCTCTCACAAACAGGAAGAAAGTATTTTTCCACCCAGCTGATGCTTCTGGACATACAGCCATAAATAAGGGTATTTTCACTCCCCACTTTTTGCCCTGCATTTCCATTAAAACTCTTAGGACTTTTATATTCAAGGCGTGATTTTATTTGTGTGGCATCATATATCTAGATCTAGATTTTGAAAACTGTAATGTTGCCTTCCTCAAAAGAATTAGCATTTGGGAAATGGTCTTCTTTCCCCTCTCTTCAGCTGTGTAAACAGTAGGTTTGAATGAAAAGAAACTCCGTACCTGTGGATTTAATTATTATGGTCCAAATTCACCACAGTCCCTCAGTTCTATCAGTTATATTCTCACAGGTACAATTTAGTATATTATTGCTGATGTCAATGGCATTGTTAATGCCAATGCCAGGCAAGGCCAGGGGAGGCAAAGAAAAAAGGGAGAGGAGGAAAGTGACCTCATTACAGAATCATTAGAATCAAAAATATGTTTGGTTCCATAGCAAAGTGAAAACTATTCCTTCCTAATCATGGTTATTTAATTCAGCTGACAGTCTTTTTATTAATCATGAAGTATTTTATAGAATTTGTTTTAAAAGCTTCACATAGACATGTCATCATTCCTGATGATAATCTAAACATATATTTAAACACATGAAAAACATTGCCCTTAATCAGAACACTGCCAAACCTTGTATTTATTTTCATTAAGTACTTCTGGAATACAATATTCAGCATAGGGACAGGGCAGGGCTCTTTTGTTTTCTTTTTCCTAAAATCATATTTTATTTTCAGAAAGTCATTAAGCTGGAGAAATTATTTTAAAAGTAGACCAGGACAATGGCATTTATTGAAAGTAGTTGTGATAAAGCTTAGAGAATGGGAATGAAAAAGTTTGGTTTAATTTTTTTACTGTTGCCATAGTGCAGAGTAGGCTGGAAAAAAAATAATTATTTTCTATGCCAGATAGGTCTCTCTGTACTAAACTGTTATTTAATTTGTGGGAGATTTTTTTCCCTCCAGTGACACTATTATTTGAATGACTTCATCCTCTCCATAGACGATTAGAGACTGGAACAAATTAGGCTCCAGCTTCGTATCACTCCTTGTCAGAATACTCAGCCTCGCTGGCCATCTTTTAGGCGGAGAGCTCACTCAGTTCAAAACTATTCAATGATATGAGCACGTGTAAGGTACTGCATCTTCCCCAGCGTGGTACTAACCAATGGTCACACTGCTCCCTTTTGATGCCCATGTCAAGGGTCTTCTGGAGGCACTCAATAAGCAAGGCCTCCCAAAAGTTATTCAACTTTGTGCATGCCCTAATTTATTGCAAAATCAAAGCACCCTATCTCAAAGTTTCCATTTTCTAATAATACCACAAATTTCTTTGCTAATTAATAGTTTGTTATTCTTTATGCTTCCCCTTCGTAAGATGACTGTTAGGAGTGCAGGGGTAATACAGCTCCTTGCCTCCTGGTCATCAGATCATTCTGTCCTTCAGGGAAGCCTCCATTTGCCAGCAGCTCACATACCAATTTGTATCAGTGTGCCCAACTTCACTGTTCATACCCCGAGCTTTTCAGCATCACCAGCCTAGATATGCCCTACCACTAGCAAAGAAAGAGAGAAAAAGAAAGAGAGAAAAAGAAAGAAAAGGCAACATATGAATACCATGAGATTAGAATTTGTATAATGAAAGTAAGGCTATTCATACAAAGTATAATTAAAGTGAACCTCATTGGCACAGGATTTTAGGGTTACTAGAGGGAAAAAAAAAAAAAAAAAGGATACAAAAGAAATTAGAGAAATCCATGGAGGAATGTCCCATTGAGAGTCTATCTAGTAAACACACAGGTGTTTGTTTACTAAATCGCTTAGCCACAGACTGCCAGAACCTACATTGGAAGAAACACTATTTCCATGGTGTTACTATATTTGCCCTGTTTTTAAATTGCTTCTCCAAGTATCTCTCACCAACCATTATCAGAAACAGGATATCACCTAGACAGATATGACGAATTCTTTTCTCTCACCACTGAGACCTCAAACAATGGAAATGAAATCATATTTTTGCTAGATATTTATTGCAGAACTATTGAATGAAGAATAATCTGTTGACTTGATTATGTTCATGAGAACAATGCAATGGTGTTTGGAGTATATCAAAGCATTAAAAGCCCCTTAGAATGCATAATATAGGAGAATATCCTATAATTGCATCATCATTTGATCTGGAGACTGAGGAAAATAGTTTTCTTCTCTTTGCTACAAATGCCAAAAAAGTTTCAGAATTATATTGCATTTTGTCAGGCTTGTGTGGAAATCTTGAAGAATGTCTCTGTAGCCCACAGATGAAAGGACCCTAAAAGCTTTTCCAGCTATTTTCAGCAATTTTTTTTTGGATTTAAGGTAGGGATTTCGCAGCTGCAGCTTTGGATTCCTTATGCATAACAAAAATGGGGATGCTAGAGAAATGTTTTCAGGGTTTAGTATTTCATTAACAAGATTGTTTATTAGAAATTTTAAAACCCCAACATTACAGTATTGAATGCACTGAAATGTATGTAGTTATTTTTTCACAGGAGGAAAACATTGTGAAAAAGTATCGATGACATATACTTATGATTAGTCATTAGTGTAACAAACTACTAAATTAAGGATACATAGTATCAAAAAAGAAAGATATAAAGAATTTCCATTCAATATTACATATTATGATATGAATATCTGATCTCATGTTTTGATTTTAGCAAATAAAATTCTTTTTATCTCATTCAGCCACTTCCTCTACAAAAAAAAACAAAAAAAAAGTGACTTTTCAAGGAATCATAAATATTATAGAAGGGTTGAAACATGTCAAAAAGTTGAATATGGAATTCTTGAGGAATATTGTGTCATGAAAGATTTAAGGAGGTATGTGTGCATGCTTCAACAGCTTAATGATAGAAATGTTCTCTCAATACCTTAATGCTTGTGATATTTATTATTTCACTGCTGTCATAAATGCAGCAGGAGAATATATATATTAAAAAAATATATATATGCATGCATATGTTCCTTGTATAAATAGACTTGATGAGATTGCGGAAACCTACTAAACATTCTGTGGAGGCTAAATTTCTAATTAAAGTTATTTTCCTTCTATCTAAAAATATTTTAGTTAATCTTTCCACTCCATGTTTATTGTTACAAACAAAAATGTGTTAGATATTTAAACTGACAATACTATGGTTTTAAATTCTGAATTTACTTTAACTGCATAGTGAAACTGATGTCAAAAGATAGTCATGCTAAGGCAGTGAAATCTATATTGTTAATAGACCACATTTTGTAGCTTTTATCAGATTTCTTCTTCCACAGGCATTAACTTGCACATTTCACAACAAGAATCATGAGTCAATAGCTCTGTTGACAGCCTGGCTATAGCAAAAAAGGCAAGTGAGAAGGATGTGTGTATTTCTACCTGCACTGAATTGATTAGAGTCTGGCTTAGTGACCTGAGCACACAGACAGATGTGCCTCCTTGAAATCTGGAGAAAGGTGAGCAGACTGGCGCAGAGACAAGCACACCAGCACTATCTCTTTGGAGTCATCCTGCAGATGGCCATGCTACTGCTCAAGATTTCCAGGCCACCCACTTGGGAATGAACAAGTGCTGGAATGAAACAGCAGATGGATTCCTAAGCAGGATGAAAGAAAGGACACAGCTTGCACTAAAGCTACAAGGTAAGCCTCAGTGCAGGAGGAGAGGACATATTCTTAGACACCTTGGGCAGACTAAATAAAGATTTATACCTACAGAGAGCCACATGCGTCTCCTGGAAAGCCAGACAGGAAGAAAAGGATTTCTCCTTGAAGGGTGCAATGAATAAGAGGTAGGTCTGTTTAGAGTGCTTCTTAGTTTATATATTTGAAGCAGAAAGTGTGAGTTTCTTGCTGCTTAAGAGGTTTTTGTATTCTGCTTTAGTGTTTTTTAGTATTATAGCTAATACAACCTAGCTTTAGGAATTGGAAGCCTCTTGCAGCTGTTCATCCTTCCTTGGTAACAGGAGAAAGCTATGGCGATGCAACCGTTCTGAAGCTGCATGGAGACATATTGACAAAACACTGATGAGACTTAAAGACTGTACTTGCAGGTCTCCTGGGATAGGCAGAGTCTGACTTTAGTATTTCACATCCACACATCCTTTCACAGCTCTATGCTGCAAGGACCAGAATACCTTCAGTATTCTTCTCCAAGACATACCAGTGCAATCATCTTAGTGGCAACCCCACAGGCAAACTTGCAGGTAAGGAACAATAGGTTGGCACACCTGGTGTCAAGGCCACAACTCAAAGCACTCCTAGATTTAGCTGATATGTTTCTCTAGGTGCCTGACTTCTTTTTCTTTTCTTGAACGACTTCAGTGGTTTCACATTGCTTACACCTCAGTCAGCACGCCTCATTAGCATAGAACAGAGGCTGTGTTCCCAGACTGTCTGTTAGTGGGTCTATCTCCAGGGACTGTGCTGTCAAAGTGCTTTGATACAAAATTAAATAAGGAACTTGTAGAAAACATTTTAGTTTATGAAATAAAAAAACAGAGATCCTGCATTTTACACTTTCTGTTGGACAATTTAGATCATGCTAGTTGAAAAGAAAATCTTCTGTCCATGTTATAGGAGCACCTTCACTGGAGCTCGCTTCTATCAGTATACAGTGAACAACACAAGGTCAGAGGCAAGAATTCTCTGCCCCTTACCAGTACCGTTAATACCATGGTTCACAAGGTTCAGCTAACACTATAGATTCCCAAATCACTCTCAGCTTAGAGAACAAAAAACTGTTATTATTTGCAACGTAAATTCTCATGGAACTTGTAACTTGAATGACATAATGGAAATTTTTTACTCTCTGGCCTTGATGGAGTCTCTTGGGCTACTTAGAGGAATCCATGCAATTTTGCTGTTTTTTGCCTGTTTCCTTTGCTCAAAAGCCCTCAAAATGACATATTTTCAAGTGTGAGATTTTTGCCACTTGCTCTTGCTAATCATTGTTCCAGTGTATTATCATTTTCTTACTGGTAAAAAATGGCAGAGCAATCTAAAGGAATTGGTTTTAAATGAGATTAAAAAATGTCAATCTTACTTCTAGGGTGAATATATGGTAGGAAGCTCACTAAGGCATCCACAATTTTGCTGCAGCTTTGGAGTGGACAAAGAGCATAAAGATAAGAAAAAAAAGAAATCTTATCTATGTGCAGATGTGGGGCTGCTATCCAGATTTCAAGCCAGAAACTGGGCTAGAGTTTTCTGTTGTAAACAAATGCAAATTAAAATAGTCTGAAATTATCATAGTGCTTGTAAGAAGGCAATAATTTTCAGACAGTTATGACAAAGATATAAACATCTTTTTAATGAGTGGTGTTCTCAACTCTGAAGTTTTTAAAATTTTATATATATGTTTAATATTAACCATTTATTTAAAATAATTAAAATTAAAATAAATGTATTTTAGTTTCAATTTTTCTAGTCACTTGATGTCACAGTACTCACAGCTTCCAACTCAAAAAAAAAGTTTACATCACAACTTTAGCTGTGATTCCGTTGCAATCAGCTAATTAGATCTAAAGTCTCCACAATCAACAGTAAAATAAAAGTCACGTTTGAGATATATAAGGCAATTCTATGACTTCTACATACCTAGTTTGACTTTTAAATATTTTGTTTTAGAACTGTGAAACAGTCCAATGATCATTTACACAGAAATAATAGGTTTTAACCTTCATTTAAAAAATTTTTGCTTCTGCAAAATATGAAACCAATTAGTTACTGAAATTAATTATTAAATTAGTTTTTCAAATTATTAAAGAAGTCATTAATGTATTAAATGTCTGTCATGTTTTGAGAATATATATCAAGATAATTAAGAACTTTTATAATGATATATGAACAAACTGGTTTTTTTGAGAACATGATTGAAGGCCACATCATATTACTTTTCATCCATTTCAGGTATAAATTTCTTACTATAAATTTTGTAATGATACCTTGCCTATTAGTAGGCTCTGTTAACCTTAAATAAAATAGAAATTTCATTAAAGTTAAGCACTCAAGTTTTTAAACAACAGACTTGTGTACAAGAGAAGGAATATAGCGTATTTAGTATGGGTCTGAAGTAAGAAGCTTTTCATGTAGCAGTACCACAGATGAGGATGTGTCATCTTCATAAACTGTATTAAGTTGTCTTCATACAAACAATATCTGAATCCAGTCCATAAGACCAACACATTGTAACCGAAGGGAAGCTAACAAGTGAATACAGGTAGGTCTCAGAAACACAGATGGTGCTTTTGGTTGTTGAAAACGTGTTAGCTGAACTGTTTCCACATGTTGATTTACCTAGTTTTATTCCTGCAGATTGTAACACAACCCTTGATGAGAGTCAGAGCATATCTCAAAACTCAGGGGGCAGTTGGAAAGTCATAGCTACGCCTAGCTACTGGAACAAGGATAAAAAAAAAAAACACCACTTCTTAAATGTCCTGTGAAAATTGTGTATGTAGTATTTGTAACTTTGGGTTCAAACCATTGTAATACACAGCTTATTTCTTGGTATCAGGACATCTTCTAACTGGCCTTGTTGCTGATCTTACAAATTCACAGCATCTTGAATGATTGTCCTTTCATGCTGCTCTCCAGAGCAAGCTTGTGCATCATCAAAAGCTAAGGAATCTTCATCTAGAGGATGTTTCTAATTAATGCTACCTTGGGGATTTTTAAGTGAAAAAGGTGCGGTGAAAAAGGTTCCCAGAACATTCTGCTACCTTGCCTTCATTCTGGTTTCTGGGGGAAGACTCCCTCTTGGAATTGCCAATGGCTTTGAGCTGCCAAAGCAGTTCTATGGAATATGCAAATGCATGCAAAATCAGAGAGATTAGTTTATGGCATTAAACTTGGTATATTCAGTAGAGATAACAAATGGATGAGAGGCAGAAATAACTTCAAATCTCTGATGAGCTGCATGAGATTTACTGTACTGACTATACCAGGCTTGCAAAATGAATCTGAAATAAAGGGGAAACAGGAACTAGACATTGCTGCCACTTCCACATTCTACGATGAAAAAGTCTACTCTTTTTTTGAAGAACTAGTGTTGTTTAACTGATATTCAGATCTTTGGACATCATTCACAATCAATTCTGAAACATTTTACAGTATAGAATTTATTTCTGTATGTCTCCTAAAGTTCAGGTGACAGTAGATGCTGGATTTCATTATGAAGTGAAGAACCAAATAATTTCCCCAAAAGAATTTATTTGTTTAAACTGTAGAAGGAAAAAACACATATAATACGTTAGGATTTGTCACTTGCACATGATATCAATGTAAAGCAGATGTAAAAAACTTGCATGACTTACAGTAGTAAACGTACGTCTAAGTTTGCTCCAGCAGCAGTGAATTTGATTGTAAGTCTTTATCTTCATAAAAAAATAAAAAGCAATAGAGTCTCATCTGTACATTTATACAGACTTTTTCATAGACAATTTGTTCTCAGAAGCCTTGTAAGTTTGTTTCAAAATAACAATTCAATAGAAATTTTATGATAGAATTAAACTAAATACTGTGGCAGAAGTTCAAACTTAAAGAGAGAAGGAAGAGGGCAGTTCTGTTAAAAAAAATGTATGACAATTTCACCTCAGTCTGAATTACATATATCCATTACATTCTATTATTAATTAGTGATATTGATTGATCCCTGGAGGAACGAGACAGAACCTTTTAAGATATAAATTAGAGTGGTTGATGTGGCTGAGAGTACTTAAAATGTCATTGGAAAAAAAGCACATGCTTAGACACTCAGATGTGCAATTCCACTAGATCTCCGGTTGTTCTCTTAGCATACAAAGCCTGTGGCAATTTGATCTCATGAGTAATTGGAATAGTAACTGTCCTCCTTGGAGCTAAGCAGAATCTTTTTGATTAAATACATTTGTCATAAAAAGATCAATCAATTTGAAAAATTAAGAATTATTTCAAAATTTGAATCATGAAAGGTTTGTGGAATCCATGATAGAGTCTCTCATCAAAGCCAGATGCAAGCAAGTTAGTGACCAGTTACACTCAGGTTTTGTGTGGAATATGGTTATTGACTGTTGCCATCTTCTCCTTCCATCAACCATCCAATAATCTTATGTTTATGGAAAATCAATAGACACAAAAAGAGATAGTGAAAGAATATTTTATAATAGCTAATAACGGGTAGTTAGAATACATTCCTCTTCTGTTTCCCCTACCATACTCACTCTGCCCTCCTGTATAAAGCTCTATTGTAGATATTGTGAAGATAAGGATTCAGACTAGCATAACTCCAAGAAACAAACCTGACACTCCATGTTAAACCTCTCCTTGTGTCCCTCTTCTTCATCCCTTAGCCACATCTACAGTCCTACCATATAAAACTTCAAAGTGCAAACTCAGATTTGTGTGCACTGTCTGTTCTCCCAAAAAGCTCAGGCTGTGAGGTTACCATTTCTCTACCACTATAGTATCTCTATGTGTGTGAAATGCCTCAAGTTTCAGTACAGTCTACCAATGGAGAGTTTGAAGAGAAAAAGCTGGACATAGGACTTCTTAGCTCTCTAGCTTTGATTTTTCCCAGTGGAGAAGTAGCAAAGGTCTTCTATACCCAGAAAAAAACTCTCTAATAAATTGGTTTCTCAGATAGTGAGGAGTCTGTGTCATTCCTGTGGAAGTGTCTGTGTGAGCTGAGGAAAGTATCTCTATTCTAAACCACTGGAAAAAAAAAAAATAGATAAGAAGATATCACCAAGCAGCATGTGCTTAGAAAATCTGTAATGGATAGTGGAAAACAAAATCTATAGGGGATGGAACGTTTTACAACTATCCTACTAAAACCCACTCACTTGCAATACAGCCTACTATATTTCAGTTCCTTGATTTAGTTTTACATAAGGATATAGAGGTATCATAATGTTATAATTTTTTTTTTTTTTACAGGACATCTTGAACCCAGTGCAAACTAGTAAGCTCACATTACATGAGGATGATGTCACTTTCGTATATAAATTTTCTTTTATACATTTGCCAGAGACAGTACTCTCCCTGATTAAATTATATATTTATTTTACTTAGTAAAACACTTCTATTTCATAATGGCCAAGAGGGATAGTGAAGCAAATTGTTCTGAAAGGAATGTAATACAACCTGATGAATCCACCAAGCATTAGACTTGCTCTTTGTGTTGGTTTGTTTAATTCTCTACAAAACTAGGGGTCAGTGTGAAGGTAGCTCGCTGGAAGAACATATCACTAGCACCATCAGCCAGAATAACATGAAAAAAGAAGAGAAAGGGAAAAATATATTTATAAGGAATGTAGGTACTGCTCAGCAAGAATAAGCAGGGGATTCATGTCACAAGGTACAAGTACCTAGCTTGGAGCCATTGACAGAGACATGTACAATAGAAGGACCAAAATCGAAGATAATGAGCTAATTTACATATGACCATTTGTTTAAGTTTATCATCAATACTCACTCTGCAGTAGTAACACAACAGTACCAATAATTAAAGTACATCTTTAACCATGCAATGTCAGTGGCAAAGTCAGCAGCTTGAGTCACATTAGTGAGTTATGGGAGTGGAAGACCAGGCAATGTAAGGACTAGTCAGGAGCAGGTTACCTTACTATGAGCAGGTGAGGACTTGGAAATATGTGGCAGAAAGCTACTAAAAGAGATTACTCCTATAAAGTATGAGACTCCAGGTGAAAGAGAAATTATGTTACAGCAGCTAGGCTTTTGTGCATAGTGCCTGGGCTAGTTATCAGCAGGGTGGAATGAATGAAATATGAGGGGAGTACAGAAACCTTCATCTTGTTCTGCTTCTGCTGTCCCTCAAACCAGCCACAGCCACAATTTGGCTCTTCAAGTCTGTCATGGGCAGACAGGTAAAGCAGAAGGAAATGGAGCCTGAGGATTTAGTAATAGACGGAGTAGTAAAACAACTGGAATAGTAATACAAAGGGGAGGAACTTGTTCTGGAAAGATGAGGAGGGAAAATGGAAGGGATGAGGGCGTGGCAATATATATTATCTCTTAAGAACATGTTGCCTCTTAAGTGCAGAGAAAATCATTGGCAATGGCAAAGGTGAAAGTACTGTACTGCTATAACGGAACCTATTCACCATATGTCACCAGAGCCAGGAGTGAATGAAGGGTTTTGTGAGCAACCACAGAAGGCATCGAAAACACCAGGCTTACAAATAAGTGTGAATTTTAATAGCTCATAAGTCTGTAAAAAGGAAAATAGCAAAAGTAGTGACTCTCAGTTAACTCATCTGCAACAGTAATAACTTTTTTAAATGTAAGACTTTGAGAAATCTAAAGAGAGAAAATGCCTCAAATGGCAGAAAATGGATAAAAGCACCTAAGCAGAAAATATCTTGGGATTGAAATGATGAAGCTCATAATCCTTATGAAAATAATGAGGAACTATAACAAAATGAAAACAAGGCATTTATAGAAATTAGGCTTCAGTAACTTCATAGAATTGGCAAACAAGGAGTCCTATGACAGAAAAATTAAACTAAAGAGATTTAAAGAAATTAAAGTGAACTGTCCATTCCATAAAAAAAAAAAATATTAAGGTTATCAGTGCAAAACACACTATTACTGAGGAAAGATCAAAAGTGAAGTAAGAGACAAGCTTGATGAACTCATGGGCATTTTGTGAATTTCAAACATAAAAAGAAAATGGAAATTAAGTCTGATTACTCAGGTCAAATACAAAAAATAGAATAAGCACATAGAGAAACAGTAAGAAGAAGATACAACGCAAAACCAAATGTCTTTAAGTAGGAAGCTAAACTATACCAAGAAATCCTTCCATAAGAGGAAAGAGCTGCTTGACTACTTGTTGTGGATAGATCCAGGATAAATGAGGAGATCAATGCTTTTTTGCAACTACTGAAAATACCATAGGGCTGTTGTAATTAATATAAATCACAGAGGGCAACACCTCCTTTTCTAATAAGGAGGGAACAGGTCAAAAAATATCTAAATGTTAGATGTTCTCAAAAGAGTTGGAACACTTGATCTTCACTTCAGTGTAATTAAAAAGCTGGCTGATGGAACCATGGTATCATTAGTTGTTATCTCTGAGAAAGTAGCAAGAATGGGAAGACAGAAAAACAAAGTTTGAAGAAATGGAAATGGGAAAAAGAGAAGCCAGAAATTAACAGATTAACCATCTTAACATCAGCGTCTAGAAAAAAACAGGAAGAGCTATTCGAATTGGTTTTAAAATCCTAGAAACATAAAAATTAGTAACAGCTGGTATGTTATAAACAAAAAATAATGCCAAATTGTTTTAATTTCTCCCTCCCACAGGATAGTAAACTACATGGGTAGAGGAGAAACAACTGAGACATAGCTTGACTTCAGCAAGTTTTCAGCATGTCTGGTATAATCCTCGAGAGCAAAGCAAGGCCTTAAGGAAAATATCATAAGATACAAAACTAGTTGTATCACATTCTGAAAGCAGTTACAAGGAGTCCTGTGTCAAAAAAAAAAAAAAATCATTTAATTAGTTAAGTTCTGCTGGCATCTGTCCCGAGTCAGTGTTCTCATTAATTCTGTGAGTATATTAGTTTATTAAACATATAGAGAATGTGGAAAGACCCTTAATATAGCTGAAGATACACCTAGACCTCATAGCAACTCAGGCAGATTGGAAACACCACCTGAAAGAAAAAAACTGTATTTTATAATGACTAGTAAATCATATTAATGCAAGTTGGAAACATCATCTAAGCAGCAACAGTAACTACATGTTTGCAACCATTCTCAAATATATGGAAGTTTGCTATAGGATGCAGCAGAATTGAGAGTATTCTCTCATCACTGTAAGTAGAAAAGAAGTTAATGTGAAGGAGGTTTAGACAGGTACAAATAGGAAAACATTCAAATTTAATTTATTTACATAACTTCAACAGTAGCATCTTCGATCTTGACAAATGTCTTTCAGGCACCTATATAATTCTGTCTTGGATAAATCAATGAGCTGAATGATGTCTTGGGGTTGCTTCCCTACAATTTCACAATTCTATGTCTACCCAGAAGCAACTGCAGCCACCTTCAGCAGCTAAGAGGCAAATGCACACTGCTTTCCTACGTGAGAATCCAGCTGAGATGCAGGAAT
>NW_008609326.1:44476-60220 GCF_000691845.1 Merops nubicus
CCTGCTGTATAAACCATATGCACAATGAGAGTGCTGATCAGGAGGCACCCTACAGCTAGTGCCAATAGGTTTCAGTAGATGATGCCTGCAGTATTTGCTTGTGATTTGGCTTTACATTTTGGATTCTGCAATGTATCCGCAAGCACCAAATACAGCAACCTGGCTACATAAATTCACATGAAAAAACTGTCCATGAAAAACTGTCCATAAAAGACTGAAGACAGAAGAATACAGTAAAGCAAGAAAGAGCACAACTGAAGCAAATGCAGAGTTTTCTCAGTCAATCCAGGTATAAATAGAATGTTCCCATAGGCAGAGCATACATTTTTCTTGGCATTTCTATATTCTTCAAAGCATCTTTTAAAGATATTAGAACATCTGTAGCTTTTAACATCTGCAGCAATATGAGAAGAGAAAAAACTACAGGAACATGTTTGCATTTCTTTTACTAAACAAGTTTGTATGCCAAACCTAGCAGAAAAGACCCACTCAACTACCACAACTGGGAGAGATGTATTCCTCAAGAAGCATTAAAATAATTAAAAATGTGTCTAAAAGACTTTTTTTTTTTTTAATAGATCTGTTACCAGCTACCATTTAGTGATGGTACACGTCAAAGATTTAGTAATTAACAAGCTCCAGTATGTCTTTTTCTTTCTGAAAAAGAGTAACACCCAGTTAATTTCCTGTGTGAAGAAAATAAACCCTTTTTTCCAAAGGTATTCTGATTTTGAGCTTTAATCTTCTGAAGAAAATGTGAACTCTTTTAACTGAAGAAAGCTGAACAACAACGTTCAGTCTAGACAGAATCCCCATACACGTGTTGTGATAATGGTAACATATCCATTGGGAATATAAATTCACTGCCCACGACTTTGTCACAGATATAAAGATCTTCTGGAGAAGGCAGTACATCAAGCATAAGAATATATGACATTTCTTCACCTCTGCAGGAATCAGATAATCTTTTTAAGGAAATTCCAGCACTCTAGTTTGCCTTTTTGCTTTTAAGCAACAATGCGATAACGCAGAAGCCACATTCAATGACTCTGAATGATTTAGTTTGCAGGAAGCCAAATAATTTAACCATATTCTCCCATACTTTTCAGCACCATGTCCTGTCATCTGGAAATAATAGAAACCATAGCAATAAATTCTGAAAGCTAAGAAAAAAAAAAAACATGCAAGTACATTTCACGTGGTATTTATTGGCATGCAAATGTTAGCCCAGACTAACCAAAATTAGAGTTCCTTGGTAAATCTGAAGTAGCTTTCTAGTGAAAAGGATACTAAAGTGACAATCAAAAGCAAATGTGTTGTACTTCTATATTTATTTATATGACAGCATGAGGATAAACTGGATATATGACCCCTGAGTCAAAAATATCTGGTAAGTGGACATTTTCTTTTTGCTGCAGAGATGTATAATATTGACTTTGTGAGTGCAAAATGAAAAAAAAATAAAAAGAGAAAGGGGATCATCATATTTCAGGTGTGACTAAGTTTTCTTTACCTCTCATTTAAAAAGTGTTGCTCAGATAATGTTTTGGGTTTTTTTAAATATATGCCAATGCTACTCTTTTATTGGAAATTTATCTTTTCTGTATTCTGAAAAGAATTTTTTCCATAAAGTATTTGGATCTGTTGATTCATTATCAGTACATTTAGTCTTCTCACATTTTTCAGTCAGAATATTAGCCTGAAATGAAACAAGACTTTCTAGTAAGACCATAACAAAGCTCACATGTTGGATTCTGTAGCTCAGTTAGAAGCAGTAAATATAGTTTTAGGTTTTGACCATGAGAATGTATTACAGATGGATTTAATGTTCCTTAAAGGCAGTTCTCTTTCTTCAGATTAGAAAATAGTCAATTAAGTGGAAAAAAAAAAAAATCTTCACAAAAGAGGGGGCAAAAGAAAAGAAGGCAAAAAACCTTTGCAAACTTAGTGTGCTTCCACTATACTCGTAATGGCTTGTGATTTTTAGGAAATGGTGTGAATTATAAAGTCTCTAAATACTGAGCCAGTTTGTCTTTTATTTCATTGGAAGTTTAGTGGCTCCTTGCATCCTCCAGTGTATGTCCCTATAAAAAATATAAATGTATACATTCACACAGAAATATGTGTAGTTTATTGTCTATTTATTTTGAAAGGGAGAGATAGATATTTGATGTGGACACCGGTGTCAGATGCCCTCATAGCTCCGTTTTGAACAGTATATGAAACAAATTGGAACACAGGACATCTCAGAGGTGTCATAAAAGGCTGCAGAGCCTTCCTGGCTGACCTTACATAAACTTTAATGACCAATTTGGTCACAGATGAGAATCAATAATATGCACTGGATATTAATTATATTAGATCAGTCACAAAGTTGCTGGATCACAAAGTTAATCGTTCTTTTGTTTTCAAGTAAAAGACCTTTGGGTTATTTATCAAATTTCTACCAAATCACTGCAAGATCGGTATTGAATAATGATAAAGAAAGAAAAAGACTAACAGAAATATTTCCCAGAATTTCTTGGCTTTATGAGCTGTAATCAATTCTTTCACACCTTTTTTTACTGTTTTCCTAATTGTTATATACATCTGGGAACGTGATGTTGGTAACAGAGTGGTCAGTGGAACTGATGATCATGTTGCTGGTCCCATAAACTGGGACTGTTTCATAATGAATTCAACTCAATTTTTCAATGAGGGAATTATGAAGCTACTCTGGTCAAACTCCTGTTCCAGCTGAAGTAAATTTGAAATTAAGCTCTCTCTCAATTTCCATGTGTGGTATCCCTAGACTGTGTAACTGAAGCCTGAAACCGTTTAGATTGCTGAATTTTAGGCACTAGAATAATCTCTTTGAGAAGAGACCACTCACAAGTTTTAAGTGATTTCCTAGATTTATGTCCTAACCAAAACAACATGGAAAAATTTATAAAGCTGAGAAGATGAAAAGGATTTTCCCTCAGGATTGTCAGTACAGCATCTTAATCAATAAACACTCAAAAGCTGAAAAGTGAATAAAACTGAGGAATAAAATAATTTCTTTTTTTTTTTTGTTACTGCCTGAATAATACTATTCACTAAAGAAGTTTATGGACCAGAAATACATTTATGCGGATTAGAACACCTAGCATGAAGCACAAGTTGACATATATTTATAAAATTCAAGAAACTGAATTTAGGTCAACTAGGATAAGAAAAACAGAAGAGATTGGAAATTTTTCCAAAGATATTGTGTCAGGTATATTGTGTCACCTAACGTATGAAAATGAGAAATATGTAAACATCTTGGGAATGTCTGCTGTGAATTCTATTGGGGGCTAGAAAAGTATTTTCTCAAATACTAACATTTAAAATATTTTTATCATTATTAGTGTTCATGACATCCATCTGCATTTCACTCTTTTGCTCTCTTCATGAAAAATGAGAAACTGAACTTCTCCCTAAAATCCACAAAATATTTGATATCCAATTCAAAGATGTAAAATGACAATGAAAATACTTTTATTAGATGCAGAATTGCAAACTACTCTATGGTTCCACTAACACTGTGTTTAAAGACGTTCTTTGATTTTAAAAAGATAATTGAAAAAGATGTCTATGGAATGAAGTCTACTGCAACCAGAGATATCTGATAAAACCAAAATATAATTATTTTGGGTAAAACCAAAATTTATTTATTTATTTTCCATTATTTTTAAGAATTTTTATATAAAATGAGAGTTTAACTGCAAATATTTCTCTAAAAATAAGAGGGAAATATACTTTAAAAAAAAAAAAAAAAAGCAACTTATGCCATATAAAGAACGTCATATGTTAGTTTGAAAAAAATCTGGTTTGGAAGGGAAAGAAAATATTAAGATCCTAGATTGTATATGCCAAATATATAGATTACATTTATATCTTTTTTTCCTGTTCAGAATCAGGAACTTAGCTAAAGAATTCCTTTTAATCCTGACAGACATAATGAGTCAACAGAAAGAACCAGTCTCTGAGATACTGGGATTATAGAATTATGTTCAGTTTCAGAACTAATTATCAAGACTTTGAGCTAGAGATACAGAAGCAGGTGTTGTGTTGTGCTTGTTGGTCCATGTGCTTACAAGATCAGCAGTTATATTCCTGGGCAGCTCTCAGTGGCTGCAATTCCCTGTTTTTTTTCCAGAGGACAGACATGGTGACTATAAACAGGCAAAAAATCTGAAGAAAAACCCCCAAACTTCTGTATGCAAAACGAAAAAACATAGGCAAGTTCAGCAACTCACAGTAAAAATGGAAAAAAAATACTCCCCATAGGCTTTGAAGTTACAATGCCGCATGCAAGCCCTTCATTGTATACAGACTAAATATAAATTTCACCCATAATTTTTCCCTATATTATTCCTAATATGCCTGGAAAATATCTCAGTCCTGATCCACAAAAGTGTAGTGTCAGATAATCTTCTGATCAAATCTTAGGAAACAGCAAAGATTCTGGCAAAGAATAAGTACCGAATCAATGAATAAAGAAATGATGAATTAATTTTACCCATTCTAAATCTCCATCTCCATCTGCTGCCACATGTGATAATGTTATTGAAAACAGATAAAACAGTGACGGCCTGGTGTGTATGATTTCTACCCACAGTCCTTAAGAAATCCTCCTCAGTACAGTGAGTGTCCTGCAGTGAGTGCTGTTGTCACTTCTCATTGAAATCAATAGCTTAGATGGCTGAGGAAAATCAGACTGCAGGAAACCAGATGTTCCTGGGTTTTACTGATATCATGTTCTTAAAAAGGTGAATACATGAGTATGTGGTTATCAGTGTTCCAGATAAAATATCAGTTCCCTGTTGTAGACATGCTGGAACCTTAAATCCCTCCTCAAACATCAGTGCAAAATACCTCTGTGAGTGTAGGTCCTCCTACAGATCTCCTTCTAGGAGACCTTTTTCTGGATTTTCCGTGATAAGATCAAACTGCATGTGGTAAAGCAAGCTGCTCTCTTTCAGCACTGTCCTGTTTTTCTTCCATGGGCAGGAAAGGAAGACAAGACATTCAGACCAGGGTGTGTGAATTTGAGAGACTTCACAAATGACAAGCTGGAGGTAAAGGTTACAGCCAGATGTAAAGTAGAATACTGACAGCTTTTCTGTGATGGAATGAGATCTGCCTGTACATCATGCCTGTGTTTGTATCAACATGTTGGGACTTATACCAAATGTCCATAGCCGTTCAAGCTTCTTATTAACCAGCTCAAACTCTGCCTGTAGAATGGATCAAGTCTTCTATTTCTCAAGGCAAAGAAACTCCACAACATGATGAGTAGCTCACAGTCCTGAAGCTTGAGTATGCCTTGAAGACAGTCATCCAAAGGCAATAGAGATAGCCAAACTATTCCTTCCAATCAAGGAGTGAATAGCTGCTCAGAAGTTATATTTTGGCTTGTAGGCAACAAAAGTCTATGAGAAAATGCAGCACAAAAGATTGAGAGTTGGTTGCTTTTCTAAGTTGAGTGTTTTGCAAGAGAAAAGGTTTCTGGAAAAAAAAAAAAAAAAGCACTGAAATTGGAGTGGTGGAGTGATATGTTTGTGTGCCTAGGAGTTAAAGAAAAACTGTTTAGAAAGTAAAAAAGCTATTTGTGGCTGTTGGCTAATCATAAAGTCATAACATTAATATGAAAAACTATACTCTTCTTACAAATGAGTATCTTACGGTGTACTTAACATTATCTGCTCATTATACTTTCCTAAGTGAAACATCCAGCATTGGATTCAGGAATACCTTATATCCCTGGGCAGTGAATTTTCAATGATCTTTGATCTGTGAACCCAAAAATATTTGTTAGGGAAAGTGGAGACCGGTATTAGAAAGACAAGATTTGTGGTATATAATTATGGGAAATATCTTTGCAGTTAGGATTTCTTATGGCTTTTAGTAGATGGGATTATAAAAATTTGATCAATCACAAATCATACACATTCCCAGTGAATAAAAAATGGTGCATAAAATGTCCTTGTAACAATGCATATTTGCTTTATATAGTATAGTAAGACTATGAGGAAACCAAGCTGAAATAACTGGATTCCAAATACTGTTTTATTAACAAGATGGAGATATATAAGGTCTAACTCTTGATGTAGCTAGCAGCCCCATCAGTGTTTAGATGACTATAGTATTCTCAGGGGTTTCTACACTGTCATTTGCAAACTTATGAATCTACAAATCTCCAGTATTGTTCTCAAGGGGCGGTAGTTATATTTGCAGAAAGCTGTATATTTTGTCTATCCCCTAAATTTTTATAATTTGGCTCTGGGACTGTATACATTATGAAACCATGCCTGACATTCAGCTCTACAGTGAATGAGTGTTTCCCACTATAAGTGTTCCAGTAAAAGCATGTTTCTCCTGCAGCAGCTTCATGACACTGTTGCAGCTCTGATATATTTATTCAAAAGTAATTATCTCACATTTGGTTTGGGGTCACTTCAGTCTCAATCACCAACATCTATTTTTTAATTGTATATTTAAACCAGATTTTACCATTTTTGCTTGTAGAATTCTTTGAACTGTCATGGACTTGACTACTTTCTGCAATTGAATCCCATAAAGTAGTAGCTTCTTTTATCTTCTTACTAACTTTGAAAATTACAAAGGCCCACAGGCATTAGTAACTTGGACAGGTTGTGTCATAGGATTCGTAGAATTTCTGAAAGTATTCTGCTTCTTGGTTAACTGAGTCATCAGCATGTGCAGCTGATTATAGGTTTTAGCCCCTAAGAGAATCTGCCTGCTTTTTATAAATATTTGTTAATATTTACCACACCAACTGGTCTTCTTGAAATTTCATCAAATAAGATTACTTACACCTAGGCTCAGATCACAGGTTGATATAAAATAAGTGAAGAAGCTTCTTTGACACAAAGGCACTAATTCATTAATCTACATGGATATCCAGGATACTTAAAAAATCTTTGCATGTAAAAGGATATCACTTATCTGTCTTGTGTATTTAATTGTTCAGCTCCTTAAATCAGTGTACAAACCAGCAAGAAGTTCATCTCTTTGCAGGGACATCTGCTTAAGATGTATGCAACCAATTGTAATTGATAATTATTACTGCTGTAACTGAGCATTACACATTATCACTGAAATAACATCATTTTATTTCATACTAGATTTATCTCTTTAAAAGAGATACATGTATAATTTTATAAAGAAGAGTAGTTTCTTTTTCATTCTTCTTGTGATCAGAAGCTCTTGACTCTGTTTTCCCAGAGTCAAAAATGGTCACAATTCATGTACAGGCAATTCAGCCCACCACTCTTTCACCTATCTTTTCTGAACTGTGATCGAGCTGTTATCTGGCAATAACAAACAGGAATCATTACAGGGATGATTACAAGAGAAAATGACCAGTCTAGTGAGAATACTGGCAAGTACACATGAATCTGAAATGCACATAATACTTTCCTGCTGTATTTTTAGTCAAGATGTACAGAAATCCAAAATATAAGTGAAGACTGAAGATCTAACATGGTTAGCTTTAAGGGAATAGCATTGGCAGAAATTGAGGTAAGAACTGACAATAAAATGAATATTTAATGCAGAAAATGTAATGAACACACTACAAAGGCTTCGTAAGTGCCATGGCCTTGCAAATATAATACCATTATTTTTTATGTATAGCAATAAAGATTTTGACAGCTAGACAGAGTCATTGCAAACTATACTTTCAACCCTGAGGAAAATTATATTATGAAAGCATTGCTTCTCATAGACTTTTAAGAGGCACAATAGTAGTCACACTTCACGTGGCGATATATTGCATCATTGCTAGGTTTTAATTGTAGAAAAACAACTTGAAGATTAAGAGCTTCAAATAAAGGAAGCTCAAAAGTGACTGTGATTACATGTATGTGTTATCAGCATGTTCAAAAAATGTCATAATTGCTCCTCAGTATTGCCATATGTCCCTTTTCCCTATCTATATACCAAAACCTGTTGATACGCCTAGTGAAACACTTAAAACCCTATTATTACAAACAGCTGTTAATCTGCTTTCTGCTTTTAATTTAATTTAACTTCAAATTTAGGGGAAAAATGTCACAGATTGTAGGCTTTCTATGGAAAGATGTGTTACTATTTTAATTTACTAAAGATAAATACATAAAATAGTATACTTAATTCACCAATAATATCAGTGTAGTCTTTAAGAAGAGCATTTAGGTCTATATTATTTTCTTTTGTTCATCCTGAGACCTAATAGAAAGGGAACATCTAGTTAGGGATCTTTTAGTCGAAGGAAAATGAAAAGCTTATTGAAGTTCAATGAAAAGAGAAAACTCAAGATTCAGTGAAAAAGAGGAGAGGCACATAGTGAAGTAGGACCCCAGGGAAGTAGATGGTCAGAGCAGAAGTCTGAGGTCCTAATGTGCAGCTGCTCTTCTGCTTCCAGCTTGGAGCAGAGAGAGTGCCTCGACTCTCTGGGATTTTTCTTGCACTAGGCAAAAACGGTCCTAACACTGTGACCATGGGAGGAAGATAAGCCCCAAAAGATGGTACATTTATACTTTTTAAGTTGCTTATTTTTTTGTTGATTTTGGAAGATGTAAGTTTGCTTCTGGCTAGTGAATTAATATAATCTAGCCAGGCTATATATCACATCACCCCAACAGGACTGTGAACCACTGCAGGCACCCTGACATCTTTCAGCTTTGGCTCTGTGTTCAGTAATGACAGGTTCTGCATATGTAACACAAAATAACTGCTGAATTTGAGGCAAATCCTTCTTCACTATGCCTGGAGGAAAGCAGTGTATCATGGTGCAGCATATGATCTCACCAGGGTCTTAGCAGTGGCTCCTTAAAAAGTCCAGCTACTAAGAGCTACAGACATTTAATGTCAACTGGCAGATTATAACTTTAATATATAATCATTAAGGTTAAAAAAGACCTCCAAGATCATCAAGTCCTTTTATAACACAGAGATGTCTTGTTACTGCAACAACTGTATATCTGAAAAACTACTGCTCACTAAATGGAGCTATTCCCCTCACTCGCCCACCAGTAATAAACTCGCCCACAGCACTGGGCGAATGTGAA
This sequence comes from Merops nubicus, assembly GCF_000691845.1. Classification (NCBI taxonomy): domain Eukaryota; kingdom Metazoa; phylum Chordata; class Aves; order Coraciiformes; family Meropidae; genus Merops; species Merops nubicus. The sequence continues at coordinate 53,557 of NW_008609326.1, forward strand.
TGGTAAATATAACAAAACTAGCACATTTCTTCAGAAAACCTACTCACAACTGTCCTACAGGAAGAGACTGGCATGCATTGAGAATAATTTTGTTCCGTTTCAGAAGCAAGACATAACACAAAACCATACAATATTAAAATTCACAGAGATCAGAATATATAAACCAGACTTCCCTGTCACTAACATTTCATAAGTATATTTAATTATTTCTTATATCTTTAACAGAGGATCATTCAAATTTATAACCCCAGATCTTCATATAACAGTACCTGAATTTATTGCATATTTGAGGTAGTATGCCAAAGTACCTAAATTTGAACTTTTTTTTTTTTTTAACTATGCAATGGCATAGCCTCTCTGAAAAATACCCCTGAAAATCCTGCTCTGATATTTGGAATTAAAATTTCATACATCAGTCTCTAAGTGGAGAAAAAGAAAATCCTGTTTTGTCTCTGAATTGCCCAAATTTAGAAGAATCAGCAATTGCTATACTGTAGAGAGAACACAGTGATGACCAAGTCCAAGTCATGCACACCATACAGCTACACGCCTGAAAGCGTGAAACTCAGCATCAGATGAGGTGGCAAGCACTGGGCGAATGTGGCAACCACCAGTAGATGGATATCAGGTGTTGACTGGATGCAGAGAGGAGTGTGAAACAGGGTGGAGGCCTCGTGGTCCCAGTCTTAGACCTAAGCAAAAGGATCCATTACCTCCACCCATGCAGACGTAAATTAACAGACTTTGTGGCATTAAACATAAGTGATAAGATTGTCTTTGGTCATCCCCACCAGCACACATACCCTGGTGATGTAATGTACAAATTTGAGTATAAATATCACCAAAATGTCAGCCGCCAAAATGGGAACAGGATCAACTCGGAACCATACTGATGACTGGACGGATTGACGAATTCACTCCTTCTCCATCCCCCGCACTCAGGACGCCGTGTTTACCTCAGCCAGCGCTGAGAGATAAGACTTTTCCTCCCTGAGTGTATTTCACATTTTCTCCTCAGGTGCATTTCTATGCTTCCCTGGGTGTACCTTTGGTTCTTGTCATGACTTTACTGTGTCATGCTCCACTGTACTTCTGTTTGATGGGCTTGTCGATATGACAAGCAGCTGGGCCTACAGCGGGCAAGTTGCTACTGTTGTTAGTGTGTGTGTGCACGCGTATGTATAGTGTGGTGTTGTCATCAGGGATAAACTTTCAGTTATAACTGTAGCTTTTCTTTTATCACCAGCAATCCAAAAGAACCTGCAAATGTTGCTGTAAAGAAACAATTATTCTTTGTCTCCCAACTTGCGTCTGTCGCATATTTGGCACCAGCCTCACAAGATCAGGTTTTTTATCCCCATTTTTGCAATATATACAAATAGAGGTTTGCTTCCATTGGAAACAATTCTTGTGTACTCGTATAGATGCTGTTGACTATTTCAAGACTACAGTGCCTTAGCAGGCCTTAAGAACTCAAACTATGATTTACAATCTGCAGAGTGATATTTAGTGTCCTTAAAAACATGCTGCTTGTTGGAACAAAAGCTATGTGCTTCTGACAACGTCCTCTTGATGGGATGATGAATAGTCATCAATATGTGAATACAGTTTGGAGTAACAGCTTTTGGGCATTAAATATGTATTTATTTATCTTAATTTCTAAGTAGAGCTGATTCTGAAAGTAGTGATAGACTTGTCAGTATTTGCAATACCTAGGAATTGAGCACTGGCCTTTCAAAGCAATCTCTACAATCAGTCTTTCTATTGCATATCTGGTGTTACAAAAGAGTCTCCTTTTGTGGAGGACTGGCTCTGTGTAGCACAGATTAAAAATTACCATGCTTATACAGTGAGGACTATCAACCAGTCATTTCTGAGTTGTTTCCAATTGCAAATTGTTCATATCAAATATCGGACTCAAAAGAAATTGATCAAAATTATCCTGCAAATATGGACTCCAGTTGCTATTAGGGTCTAACGAGTAATAAGGCACATCTACTAATCATAAGCTTTTTGCCCACGGCAGGCAGCTAGGAATGCTCTTACTTGTTTGGAAGGCACATGCACGCATGTGATGGCCAAAAATTAAACAGCAACACCTCTTCATTAGCCACTTCAGAAAGAGGAGTGCAATTCTTGTTTGATTCCATTCACAAGTAACATTCCTAAGTACCTTTGCAGATTGTTTATGAGTTAAAAAGACATGTAAAAGGATGCAAAAGACCAACTTAGTAGCCAGGCTTTGAAAATTTAGCCTATTACTGTACACTTGCTGTTTGAAATATCTTATTAATACTCTTTGCATTTAGTTATAGGTGGACTCTGGCTTTTTTAAAAAACATTAACAATAAAAATCTGTGATAATTATTATCAAAAAAATTATCATTTTCTTAAAATAAATGATCCTATACAGGCAACTTGATTAATGTATCTCAGGCTTACAGAACTGTCACAGAACATTTACAGTGCAAAACATTTTGATCATCACAAGGAAAAAAGTATGATTTTTAATCCGAATATGGGACTGAATTTTATTGCAAATAATACAATGCCTCCTACCAGCTGCTTTGCCTACAGCAGAACAGTTTTACCTTGGGTAAAAATCCACCATGTTTGTACTTTTCTGCAATTTGCTTCTCCTTCTTTCTTTCCAAAAATACATGTTCTGTTTTCCCAAATATATGTTCCTTCTCCACACAACAGTAGATATTTCTTTTCAGCGTATAATGGATGTAGTATTGTCCCTGACCCTTGGGTGTTCCAGCTGGATGCACTTGACAAGCTCTGGGAATAGAATCTATTTGCATGACCTTAGAACCTGATATGTTGAGTGTCTTAACTTACTGATGATGCCAACAATCATGTTTTGATGGATAGGGCTAATGAAACATAATTCTGTAGTTATGAAGCCCCCTTGTGCTAATAGTTGGGTTAAATCTCTTTGAAGCTGGTAAGCATAATAGCCGCTTCTCAGAATAAATGTAAAGAGATATTGAACTCTCTAATGGAAACAAATAGCTGAAACAACATGAGCCATGACCAAAATATAGCTAAAAGGGAAGACTGCTGTGGAAACTAAACCATCTGTCAAATGGCCAATATATGGGAGAGATGGTTTAGTGGAAAGAAATATAAATTTGTCCAAGGACACTATCACAGAAGCATTCTTGGAACTATTGTGATTTTGGGGAAAAAAGAAACTATGGCAGCTTTGTAAGTTAAGCCCTAACTTTAAAGAAAAACTTACATGCTAAGAAAAAGCATGAAATGGTGAACACATAAAAGTGTCCTGCTTTTTTGTTCCTGAAAAAAAAGATATACACAAATCTGGTAATCAAATTAATCTAATTCTAATTAATCATTTAGCTCAAATAGAATAAATGACTGAACAAAGATAAAATTTAAAAAAATCAAAGAAGTTAATGTAAATAGAAGATAAATAACATAATCATATTTTATACTTTTCACCTACAAATTTTCTACTGATAGCTACAAATAATCCCCAAAATCATTTTTGCACTACTGTCAGAATGAAATTTAAAAAACTATTGCATATTTTCAGATATAAATAACACCAAATTAACTGATCTACTATGATGCCAGCAAGCTTAAACACTTGCTTATAAAAAAAAAAAAAAAAAAAGGGGATGAGAACAGGTAGTAAAGACAGACATTTTGCTTTAAATTCTCCTGTTAGTTATTTTTCAGTAACTTGCCAAGATTTCTCCTTTTAAGCAAGCATTAAGTATAAGAGATACCACTTTAGTATAGAGTTACTTCACTAAAAATGTACTAAGACTTTTTTATTCTAATTTGCCTAAACTGATAACCTTCAATTATTGAGTTACTATTCTGAATAAAAATTATAGAAGTTATTTCCTCTGTAATTGTTTAAAAAATTCTTTAAAGATGGAACTAGTAATGTCCATATTCATGTCCCTACCACACGAGTAATTTAACTCCAGTAAGGCACCATCTATCTCAAGGTCAGATTATGTTCTGGGATTCTCTCTACAAGGGTGTGGAGGTAGATATCTGCCGTGAATGAAAGAAGGTTTCTCAGTATTTCATTTGCAGACGGTGGCACTGACTGGCTACAGTTCTGCATTTTAAGTTCTTCTGTCTTTGATGGTAGCATCCACCTGAAAAATAATCACCTGATAATACTGTTGTTTTAACTTTAGAGAGCTAATTTTAAATTCAGAAATACAGGATTTTTTATTTTTATTGTTATTCATTCCAAGTACTGAATAAAATGGAAGCCTAAGATGAGGACTAGACAATCAGCTCTGCTGAGGAATTTCAAATACTTTTTCATTAAAAGCAGACACTTGAATATGCCCTCAATTTTGCCTATGGTGATAGAACAAAAATGCCACAGCTCATTTACTTCAGTTTTGTACTGAATTTGTCCACAATACTTCATGGTTGTATGTCTTTTCCTTGAGAGGCTTGATTGAGAGATGGAAGCTCTGATTCACAATGAATCATAATAACCTTTTCAGTCTTCATTTTTGCAACAGCCCAAACACAAAAATGGAGTTAACATTCTGAACCAATACTGATTTGAATACATGCATTGATTCACTAGGCTTTGAACCATACCTCAGATAATGACACCCTGTAAAAGCTAAAACTCACTGATTTTATCAAAAGTTTATCTAAATTAAAAACTAAAACGATAAGGACCTTGATAGTAGTATCTCTGAATTTATTGCTGTTTCTATTGAATGAGGGGATGATTTAGGACCGGGGTATATTGTAGATTCATGTGTGTTTCTTGGTAAACTTAGCCCTGATCTAGCCTAGACAGAATGGCTAAGAGGTGACTGCATGTTATCATCCTGATAGAAAGCTGAGATGTATACAGTTATCACAAGCTGAGAAGAGCTTCTATGTCCTGCACTTTAGATGCGAACTTTGGTAGACAAACAGATGCAAAATGCATACAAGTGAATGCAATACAAGTGAAGAAGTGTTTCTCTCTATGAAAACATGAAACATTCTTAAGTTCCCTTACTGTAATCATGTAAAAGTTGAAAAGGTTTGATCAGACAGTGAATAAAAAAAAAAAAAAAAAAAAGTATTTTTCCTTCTGCAGGAGAAGCTGAGGCACTGTGTTGAAATGAAGCAAAAGAAACAATTTTGAACTATACAATTGTACAACACTTCTGAGCTGCAGTTTGTGAAGCCTACAGTAATTTAACACATGTCATGGAGTACTTAGAAATGTAATAAAAATCCTGTTTATTACCAGTGCAGCTCTGGGCCAAAGCATTCATGTGAGACTCATCTGATACTTATAGTTGATGACCTTAGAATCCATCGCCATCAGGAAGAACAAGAAGATTTATTGTTCTAGGGATTTTTATACCCTGCAATACTTTCACAGGCAGATTTTATATAAATATGATTGTTTACTAAAGCTTAGACTCCTGTTTCTCAAAATAGCCCTCTGCAGATCTAATATTCTTTTAGAAAAATAAGATTCCACCACAAGCACAATTTCCCCCTCCTTTTTCCAGATGGTTACCCTTCTCCTGAGGAGCAGAGACAAATGGGTAGGGCAGGGTGCCTTCACTCAGATTTCAGCACAGAAAATTTGGCTGTCAGGTAGCACAGCTCTCCCCTTTTGTTTGGAATGTCCTCTTAATTTGTCTTCACAGGAGGAAGATATGTGGCCAGTATAACATGACTGAACAGAAATGAAAAATCAGACAAATAGAATGTCGGGGACCTTAGCATGAAGGAGTTGTAGGTAAACCAATGCTACAGAATATGCTACTTCTCCAAACTCCTTACACTGTAAAAGTTCCTACAAGGAGAAGAGGAATTTAATCACATGAAGCTTCCCTACAGTATTCCAGCTTTCCTTAAATTTTCCATAAAGTATACCAGAAAAACAAGAAAACAGCAGTGCAAAAGCTGTTGCAAGAGGAACTTGGGGAAATGTTCTCACATTCTTGTACACTTTTTCCAAAAGTGTTGTCTCAGTGAATTTTTGCTTGTTAGAACTTGCCCTTTAAGTTTGGATGTGAAGCACTGGACTCAGGATAATAACAGTTGATCCTTCTGCTGTTCTTAAACCAGCTTTTCAGTTCAGATCAGACCACTTCACTGATTAACACAGCTCAGGGCTGAAGCTAAATTGAGGTGCTAAGTGTTTTCTTTGGTCCTTAACCTCTCACTCTTTATAGACATTAATATCAATGAAAACCAAGCTATTGATATAAAAGACAAAAATTATACCTGAATATATTTTTGAGCTTCCTTTTCATTTGTAACACTAAAATTATATCCACTGTCCTTTCACAGAATTCAATGTCACAGTTCTGAGACTGTGGAGTTCTAGTTTGTTATGTGTGTTTCCCATGCTGCATGTGTTCCTGTACACACACATGTAGTATTCAGACTGCTACATCTTCTTGTTGACCGTAAAACCAAATATAGCCTAGTGTAGCACTAAAGGCTGTATCTCAACATCTCTAGGGTAACATCTTTACCTAAAAATACTGCTTTGTTTCTTCTTTGGTATTTTTTTTTCCTTTTAATAAAAGCAAAAGCTAAAACCTAAAACCTTAGCAAGACATTTGACACAGTCTCCCATAACACCCTCATGAGCAAGCTCAGAAAATGTGAGCTGGAGGAACAGGCAGTGAGATGG
>NW_008609327.1:0-8167 GCF_000691845.1 Merops nubicus
TGGTTTGTTTTCAAACCATTACAACCTTACACAGTATGTAACTATAACAGGAACAGGAAACAATAAATTGAGATAGCATTAACTTTGCTTACAACCAGCTCCAGGGACAATCAAATATCTTGATAATGCTAAAACTATAGACTGAATAAAAACATTTTAGTTAAATGGCACTGAAAGAGTCAAGAGCATTTGTTGAATACTCATAGGCCTAAACAAAAAGTTAGAAAAACACAGATGTGCAGGAAGACTCCCAAAAGATAAAGGTAAATGAAGAACAGGACTTAAGAAAGGTCACAAAAACCACAGCATGGAAGCACCTGGTTTTCTACACTGACACCAATCAACAAACTAACAAGAAGTGATATCTTACATATAAATTTGTTGAACAGGCAAATATTATTAACACAAAATTAAATTAATTGAAATGTAAATAATTATTATTTTTTTAATTATTAAATTTTAAGTATTGAGACCTAAGACCAATCTGTATTTTCCCTTCCAAATGTCTTTTGGGATTTTTGGGTCAAAAAACTTAAGCACCAGTAACATCTTCTCTAAACAACATCTGTTGCTCAGATTACAATAACTCAATACATGGATGAAAATGGCAGGTCTCTGATTCCCAGTAGCCTCCTACAATGCTCTTCGTATGACAAACTCAGTGATAACTTTTGTAATTGCATAACTTAAGATGAAAGTCAAAATTAGTAAGTGTTCTGCTGCTAAAGGAAAGGATAGTCTTCTTAGGGAAAAGAACAATCAGGGAGCACCAGCTATTACAGATGCACATACAAGAGCTTTGCTTCCATTTGAAGGAAAAATTAAATTAATTCATAACTGGAGATAAGAAAAAAATTCGAAATAGATCTTACTGCCTTACTGAGGTATTGAGTGTAGTGCTGCACAGAGGAGAATTACTGTCTTCCATACACTTGTGAACCTCTGTGTATTTTGGCTTTAAATTTTGATATTCCTACAAGTGATAATCTGTATTTATTTTATTTTATAAAGAAGATTCAGATGTAAGATAGTTGTCAATGTTTCACTGTATTTCCTGACATGCCTTTGGAGCACAGCTTTGCAATTTTATCATTCAGTGCTTTTGTTTCCTCTGTCATTTATTGATTGCTGGCAGCGTTTACCTATTAAGAGCTACCTTTTGAAATACAGAATCTCAAAGAACCACAGATAAAATAACCATCATAGGCCACATTTGTAAATAGCTGAATTTTGATAGTCTCTTGAATATTGCATACTAGCACAAAAATGTAATTATCCCATAAGCTTTTGAAACGCTGCAGCCCCATTCAGTTCTCAGGCAGGGTTAATACACTGTTAGCTCTTCCAGGTCTTCTTGTGCAGCTTCATGTTTCTTTCTTCCAAATGACATACCTCAGCACTGATCTGCATGGCTGAAAGGCTCATTTGGGGACTATACTGAAGGAAACTAATTAGCTTCCCATGTCCTGACTTTCTTATAACTTCTCTACACTGTCTCAGCATTTACTCCTAAATAATCTTCCTCTAAATATTGCATCTGAGTGCATTTCAGGGGTAGCCATTTCAACTTGCTTTATTCTGAATGTAAGTTTAAATTCAAATTATACCTCAAGCACAAGGAATTTAGGCACTTGGTAGTAGTTTTTTGCATTTGGATTCATCTTCCTCCGTCTTGACAACGTGGATGAAGTTTAAGATATTTCAACTGTGAATTAAAAAAAAAAAAAAAGATCACAGAAAAATATCACATCTGAAAAATTTCAGCATAGACTTTTTGTTCGTGTTTGTGATATTTTGGTGCTTTTCCCCACTCATTAAATTCTAAAAATAATTTTCTGCATGTACTTTTTTATATTCTATTATAGCTTAATAAAAGTTTAAAGAACAATTTTTAGCTCTGTTATATCATCCCTTGAAAAAAATGGAAACTGGTTCAAAACCAGTCATAGCTATAATATCTCAGGAGTGTTTAATGGCTTTTTTTTTGACCAGACACAAATTTGTATCATTTTATTATCCAGGAAATTGTAGATGAAAGTGATATATACAGAGAGGTCAGATAAAAGATTTTAACCTGGCTAAAAAACACTGTTCATCAAATTAAGAGGACCTCATTTTACCTCCCTATTGATCTGACACTGTTTCACACACCTATGTCTGGGGGTGGACAACACCAGCCTGCATAACATTATGGCTTGGAAAACAGGGCATCTGGTTCACACTGTCCTCAGGATTTCATATCTAACAAAAACACCTCTAATAAAAAGATCCTAGAAAAAAAACCCTTGCTTTTTCTCACAGCTTCTATTACGATTTTATTTTATAGATAATGAGTTTATTAATTGTATTTATTAATTCATTTCAATGGCTACAAGATGGTTAATACGATCTGTTTTTTTTATCCCTCAGTACTCCTTGAAAATTCCACAAAAATACTAATACTTGGGTTTATTATAGTAGCCTTTAAAATTACATCATACATGCATAAACTACAACCAGGACACTAAGAAAATATAACAGTGTCAGTGTGCCAGTTAGAAGGCAGAACTGTGTCCCACCTCCTTTATCCCTCAGTTTCCCCAGGTAAAGAGGTAAACAAATGAAGGCAGGGGTAATAAAAGCTTTGCACCGATTGAAAAGTTTAACAAAATGAAATATATTATTTAACAGGGAACAGAAAGGAAGGAGGGTAGGAGTTTAACAGGGTACAGAAAGGAAGAAGGGTAGGAGTTTAACAGGGTAAAGGGAATTATAATAACAACAAAGCAAGAAAGGTTAAACTTCCAAAAATACAAAACCCAAATGTTGTGCTGAGGCTCCCCAGTGCTGAATCTCACTGGATTGAGTTGGATGCACAATCCTTGGACGTGGATGGAGGCAGGGAACGAGTCTGTATGGTCAGGCCCAGTTCCCAAGATGGCCACGGCCACGTGCAGCACAGGGAAACCACAAAGCAGCAGCAGAGCAGCGTGTCTCCAGCCAGAGGACCCCAGCAGAGATGAGAAGAGGAAGAGAACAAGAGAGAGAAAGAGGCATGTCTTCTTGCCCCTTTTATAGAGCCCAGGAGGAATCCTGGAGACAGGAAGCGAGGAAGTCCCGAAGACAGGAAGCAGGGAGTGGGAATAGAAGAGGTCTCCACCCCTTTCATTCAGGCTTGCTCCTGGTATTAGATTTCAAATCTCCACCCACCAGGAGCAGCAGGTTTCAAACCATTACAGTCCACTTCTGTGTTCCTAGTGTGTGCATATACACATGTACTACATTTACACTTTTGTTTATATATGTTATATTATTATGTCATATATATTTGACATTATTTATATCATATGTATATATCTCAGTTTGTTACAAAGTAACAAAGTGTCACACTACTATTGGTCATATAGATGTGTGTAAGCCATGTAGTTTAGAAAACTCTTCGTCCAGAAATTTTTCCAAGAATGCTTTAACAAATGCTTTATTGTACTATCATAATATTTCACTGTGCTTCCTAAAATTTCTGCAAAAGAAAGCAGTTGTATACTAATACAGTCAGATATTACTTAAACTAATTTGAAGCCAATGTCTTAATTACAATTTATTTGAAAGATATTAATGACTTCAAGGAGATCTTAAAAGATATAACTTCTGAACTTTATATATAAACTGTATACCATGCCTTCAAGTAATCATGAGTATTTTATGAATATTCACTCTTAGAGAAATAAAGTCTCAGGGTTAAAGCAATAAAAGATGGGATATTTATCTTGGCCCACTATTTCCATCTCCCTCCAATCCTAGTCAGGAATATTCTTTCTTTTGCTTAATAGAACAAGCAGTATACTCAATCAGTGTGATTTGTATTGTTATTCAAGTCTTGTAAAGACCACAGCTAAAATAAGGCTGAGGCAAGAATCAGGTACCAGCTTGTCCTTGGTTACAAGAGATGAAGGATTTGAAAAGACAGCAGCAGCAGCCAGCTATTTATTTGCTGATGGTTTTGGATATAGTCTTAAAGATTTACCATTTGATGTCAATTGAAATTGAAACAGAACACTGACGTTTGGGGGCAAGGGTGGGTGTTTGAGTTTTCATTTGTTTGTTTTAAATTTCAGTGCTCTTCACTTAAAGTCCTCTCTAGATGTATTTACTTACCTAGATTTTACATAAGGAATAGAAAAATTCTGTGTCTAAGCACAGTTGCCATCACTTTAAATAAACAGAAAAATCACTCCAAAATCAATTAGTCACACGTTTCCCCCTTTTCTAAAAGGTGCACATCAGCCACTAGTCAATAAAACACAATAGAAATCAAATGTCTTCCTATGCCTTCTCTAACTCTCCAGGAACAGTGCGACAGGCCTAATCTCTCATGTGCTGCATGAATATGCACACAGGCACACCTCTGAGCTCAACACACCTGCCAGAACTCCTCAACACACCAGTGCCTCTGAGCTACATAAAACCCAGATGAGGGGTAAGCTGCAGTAGCAAAGGTTCCTTTCAAGGTATTTTCAAAATGTGCTTGGAAGCAGTTGAACCTCTGAAAACAGCAGAAAGTTCACAGGAGACTAGTGAACCAAAAGCAGTGTACACACTGAACGATGCCAAGAGATGCATCAAAAATTAATTCCTGGCCAACATGAGAAATGAAGGAAATAAGGATTTAAATGAGATTGCACTAAATAACATCTTTTACTTCAGTGACTGCAGGCCACCTATATTCCACAATGACCTGTGAGGAGTGGGTAAGCGGAGAATAAGCTTTGCCTGTCTCTCTACGGCAAATGACAAAAGATGGAGTTACTGTCAGGACAATCTGCTGGGAATATAATAACTTGTAAGAGCAGATGATGAAAATAGGCCCTTTCTCCAAACAGAAGCAGTCTATGCAGACACAGAAGCAGCACGATAGCATTTCAAGAAGAGTAGGCTAGGATAAAACGAAGTGCAAAGCAAGTAAGGCAAAGATGACATTAATCAACACAAAAAAACCAGATTGCAGTTAAGAAAGAGTCTATGTGCCACATACTTTATAGAATATGTTTCTCTCCTATTTTTCTTCTGCCACAGAGGGTGCTTGCAGGAAGTTCTACCACCTCTGCAGAATGTGACAGAGCTATCTTGGCTTCCATTTCAGCCATTTAAGATTCTCAACAACTCGCTGTTGTCCAATAGGTCAAAAAGATCTTTTCAATTAAATAAATCACCAAAAGTCAGGTATAAGAGCTGGCCGATCTTTCATCTGAAGATTCTGCTTTATGTACTGTGTCACACTACCTTTTGTGCCCTAACAGGGAGAAAACCTTCACAAATGACAATTGGTTATGCTGAAGGAACAAATAGACAGGTTCCTGCCAATCTGCTGGATTATAATTGCACTCCTAAATCACCCAAATACCTAGTGAGTAAAAGTGATCACACATTCTCATTTAACAGCACTGTAAAAAATATAGGGTCCTGACACTTATTTATCAAAATCTTATTACTAGTGAATTCTAGTGAAGGCCTTAAACTGAAATCGTTAAAGAAATAATTAGCCACAAATCTTCTAAATTCCTCACTGGAAAAAAGTTGATGGCCAGAGTTGGCCCCCAAATCTGATCAGTAGCATATTTCCTGACTCTAAATCTGAGAAAAACAATGCATTAACTACTCCACCACGTGTCTAGTCAAAGATATCTACACATTCTCCTTTAAGTCCTAGAAAACTGTAGTATTGTTAGGGTTGTGCTACTTTGACTGGATCCGATGATAGCATACCATCAGTGGTGCCAAAACAACCCCAGAGATAGTTTTGCTGTTTATTTGTTAGAAAAAGGATATTAAAATATTGATAGGAAATGGTTTCAGGGACAAGTTAATTGCTGTTATTTTTAGTGAATTGTGCAAAGCATCAACAGAGAAGCAGCCATTTGGCAAAAGTACTATCATCTGAACAATTTTCCTAGAAAAGAGTACTAATGCTCCTCCAAATTTTCTACTGCTTTAATAGCATATCACTGATTAAATCCTTATAGTAGAATTAGTAGGAAATCAAATTGCTTTGCTAAATAAAACCGCAACACCCTCCACCCCCTTTAAAAAACAGATACATTATTCATTTTAACAGAGCATTTAAAAAATAGGTGTTATTTGCTTGGTTTTCCAGTTAGGAAAAATAAAGTACTTTAATGCCTTTCATTTACTGTACTGACAGTTAAAACTGTATAAAAATTATAATGTAGAAAGCTAAATTAAGCCCAACATGTTTAATTTTCAGAAGTGCAGGTAAACACATACTACTTATTGAAAACTCAGGCTATTGATTAAGGACATGTCTTCTTACAGTTCTCTTTATTTATTTATTTATTTAAAATTTTTATTTCAGCCTGACAGTGTAAATGGAATTGTCTAGGAAGAAATGACATACAGAAACAGACTCTATAACTCGAAAGTTATAAAGTAGGTATGTTTATTGCGCGCAGATGCACGGGGGATCGCTCCACCACAAACGTGCATACCCGAAAAGGCAAGTCCTCCCACATTTATACAGTGAAACAATACATATTCATGTGATGCCTATACATATTCATTACCTAACCCCGCCTATTCTTGCTTCATACGTTAATTAGCTTATCAGTCCTTTGTGCTTGCGCAGATCTTCCCAGAAATTATGGGCAGGGGTCTTCCGGATGTGGGCAGTGGTCTTTGCATAAATGTTTAACAGAAGGCATTTGTACCACTGCTTTTCTTGAGATAAACACGTGCTTCTCTAAAGAGTTCATCCCTTTTTTTTTTCTTCTGATTACCATACAGAAAAGTAACTGCTTGTCTTATCCAACCAACATAAAGCATTCCCTATTGACAAAAAAATCCTGAATCTTCTCTTAACTAAGAATTAATAAGGTAGGTCATATCTTTTCTAATACTGTCTGAAAAGCTAAATACTTCTGTCTAGACCTTGTTTCAAAGCTTTTACCTTGAAGTTACACCTTACAGCTTGAAGTTACTGTTTAAACCTTAATTAATAATGAAAAATAAAGCACATAATAAAATTATTCCTTTTCAGGATATATACAAAATGTATATCCCAAATCTGTTTGCTTTATTTTTACTAAGTAATTCAGAAGAATAAAAACAAAGAGTATTTCAGTTTAACTTCCTAGAATGTTACCAAAGATTTCAGCAGGTTTTTAAAGCAGTTTTACACTGCATGATAAATCAATCAAGCGTTGTAGCAGATGTCTAATGTATTCTTTTCACATATACCAAATGGAAGTGGGTAGCATCTGTGTCAGATGCAAGCACAACTGCTTGCCAGCTACATTGGCCACCCACAAGATGATAGATGTTGATTGACAGTAGCTATCAAAGGTTGAACAAAATTTTGAAAGAAAACTCAAAGAAGGTTATTTTAGGGATAAGAAATATTTTCCTCCAAAGAATTAATTCCTTTTTCTTCTGATTATTATAAAAGCTACTGTTTTCCAGGATACAAAGCTTCAGCTTTGTAACATAAAGAGATTTATATAAAAGATGTGGCTATTCCAGCTCATAAAACATCAAGTGGTAACCTCACTGATTTTTAAACAAAACTTGCTAGATTAGACCTGTACTACTGATTTATGAAACTTGTATTTTTCTAATCAGAGATCATTCTTATTAAGGTTTATATAGTGGTTTCAAGGGAGAATATCCATGTAGTTTTCATAAGAAAAATAAAATGTTATTGCACTAACAGCAGAAAGAAAATTAGTTATATTGTACAGATGTACTGTATACTGTTCTTGCACATCTTTTCATGTAACTTAAAACATAAGCAGAAGTGAATTCCAGAATAAACCAAGGTTCTGCTCCCCTACAGTCCTTCAACACTTCCATTGCTTTTCATTATAACTGAAGTTTGGTACCTGAGACTACACCATCTGATTCATCCCTGACTCCGCCCAGACAACTGGGTTTTTATTCAGTTTTGGTGCTTTGTCCCAACAAAACTTCTCATTTAAAATTCTCAGAAATGATCTTGTTTGTGTCTTGGATTTAAATTTCCTTCTCTATTGTATTCATTAATAACCATGTGAAACCATGGAAGAACCATGGAAGAATATGATCTCCAGAATCATGCTCAGCTCCTGCCCTCACAGCTTTCAACAACCTTTTTCTCCCAATATTTCTCCTGACCCCCCTTATTCCACTTCATCAGCAG
>NW_008609327.1:8198-36725 GCF_000691845.1 Merops nubicus
AAGACAAACACAGTAGTCTGCCTGCTCACTAATCTGCCTTCTCTTTCACATTGCTGCTGCATGTCCTTTGTCCTTTGAGTAAGCCTCTCAGGGCCAAATCATTTATCAGCTTTTTCACACATCTCTGCACTTGCTTCCAAGTCACCCTTTCTGACCCGTGACTTCCTCCAGCTATCATGAAAGGTAACAAGAAGATTTTGCAAAGCACTGCATCTCCAATACACAGTCTTTGTTTAGTACTGACCTGTCTTATGACACTTCAGTTATCAAATGTGCTGATATAAAGATGCAAGTGGGAATCTGAGAACAGACAACAGTTTAAATGAGAGTCTGCTAATGCTTCACATTATAGGGAATTTTTACATTTAATATTATACAGTCTGATTATTTAAAAAATTAATATTACCAACAAACTTGGACTTTGGCTCAAGAGTAGTTTTGCAGTCACTGAACACGTACTTTTCTGGTCCCATGAAATGCCATTTAGATTTGGCAGTTATAAATTACTGTCATGGTTACAGGGGCTGGGACCAGTTTATCCTTATGTGGGTAGAACCAAAACTGTATATTCTATACTCTCTATGTCAGTGCTCATGGGCTGTTAAGAAAATCATGGGTAGCAGCCGCCCAGGACAGACCTCACACCCCAGGCTATAACAGATAAGGAAAGAAGTTCAAGGTCAGGGGAGATGTTAACACCTTTCCCACCCAGCAGGAGGAGTCCTCCCTGTTAATGGGCCCATCCATGCCTCACCCCATGACTCATACAGAGTTGCCCCCAGGAGCTATTTCTGTTTAATGGACCATCAAGGACCCACTGCATGACTCACAGACTGATATCAACCCATTGTGAGATGCTCCACCCAGGGGGAGGAGCCAAGTGCCCCCACCTGGATATACACTGGGGTTCAGTACAGCACGGGGGCCTTACCCACTGGATTTCCAGAGGACAAGAGCTACCAGATCTTTTCTACGAGACCACTGTTTCATCTGAACTGCTACCTCCACCCTAACTACAGAGGATCAGGTTGTATTCTGACTCTGTCTGTGGTTTTCCTTTGTATTATTGCTTTTATTTTTTTTTTTTTCTTATTAAATTGTATTTCTGACTTGGAGTCTCTTGCTGGTTTGTTTTCAAACCATTACAATTACAAAGGCATGATATCCCATCTGTGATTTCAATTATAAAACTTAGTTTTGGCAACATGTCAAAACCCCATGAGCTTCCCAAAGCCCTGCTCACAGAGCACACACAGGCCACTTCAGTATTCTACACAGAGCTCATTCCAACAGAGGGCATTGTGAGTGAGGAGCTCCTGGGAGAAGAGCCTCAGGCTAAAACCAGGTCACAGGACATGAAAGACCATGAAAGCCTGACCATCAGCTTCTTGTTTACTCAATTATTCTGATGGCTTCTGTTAGAACTTTACTTGTCCAAGTGCTGCCAACTAGGGTTCTCCTTCTAGATTCTCCTAAAATCTACCTCTCTAGAAATTACAATTGCATTTCTGTTTTACAAGCCCACAGTTTTGGTTTGGGGCTTGATCGTTTGGTTTTTTTTTTTTTTTTTTAGCATTCTGTTTTGGAAGAATGCATTGGTCTTACAACACTTTTTAAAGCTGACCATTCCTCTGTCATTTGAGAATAATTTCACTCTTGTTTAACTGCATTCTGTTCTCTGTAATGCAACTTGGTTTGGTCCAGTACGCAGAAAACATCTTCACTTCATAGAATCAATTGCAGTGCAAGAGAAGGAACACAGAAGACAGGCTAGAGAAAATAACTTAAGGTTATTCTAGTCAATATTATACTGCCATTTAGTCTTTAAATACACTATGTTTGCACTGTTAATTTGTGTTACCAATATTAATGTTCTATAACCATTAACATACTGGTATACAGTTTTTGTTTCCCAACAACATACATATATTGTACATATACATACATATACAATATGTATATACAACATACATATCACAACATATTTGAAGCAAAGTACTCTTCCCACCCATGCAAAGTTAACAGTAAACAACACCACAATTTAAGTAGGTGACTAGTGAGAATCAGTGCTCAGTTTTCTATACTCTAACTGAAGGTGTTTTGAAAGAGCTCCATTTCCAAAAGTGAAGACAGATACTTCTTAAAGGACAAAATTTCTTAAAAATCAATGTTTTTCAAGGAATTTCAAACTGGAATGTCTTTTAGTCATTAACAACACCTGAAAATTTAGACTACATTTTAGGTGAATCAAAAAGCAAGTTTTCCCTTGCAACTTTATCCACACCTATGCATGGCAAAGAAAGCCAACAGGATGCTGAGTTGAATCAGCAATGGCATCACTAGCAAAGACAAAGAAGTCATTATCTCACTTTACTAGCACTAGTCAGGCCAAACCTGGAATACTGTGTTCAGTGTTTGCTATACAAAAGAGATTTGGGTAAGTTGGAGAGGGTCCAGAGAAGGGCCACAAAGATGATCAAAGGACCAGGAAGCTGCTGCATGAAGAAAGACTGAGACAATTGGGTTTGTTCACCATGTTCCTGTAAAGGGTGGCTAGAAAGAAGATGGGGACTCCCTTTTTACAAGAAATCACATGGAAAAGACAATGAGTAATGGGTACAAGTTACTCCTGGGAAGATTCCAACTGGATGGACACAAGAGGAAAATTTTTCACAATTAGAACAATCAGCCACTAGAGTAATCTCCCAAGGGAAGTGGTGGATTCCCCAATAATGGACACTTTTAAAATTTGACTGGACAGGGTGCTGGGCCGTCTTGTCTAGACAGTTCTTTTCTCAGCAAAGATTGGACTAAGTAGTCCTTGAGGTCCCCTCCAACCTGGTATCCTGTTTCTATGATTCATGCATTGAAGCGGTACTAGCTGAAGAGCCTTTTGTTTCATCTGTTTGTTTTAGTAGTTGCTTGCTTTTATTTTAGAAATGTCAGGATTAATTATGTTCTTGGACTGATTAAGGAATTAATTAGAGTTTATCAGATTGGTGTTTTCACCTGAGTGTATAGCCTACAGTTATAGCTTTGTGGTTATATCTCTGTTACACACACAGAAATAGAAAAGACTACCCCTGTTATTTCATAGACCAAAAGGTCTACTACAATCATAAATAAGAATTTCTACAAGTTTTCTGTTCCTTCCCCTACTGGCAGAAGAATTATGACCCAAAAAGGTGTGGGTTTAGCTTTGCAGCATAAATCTGAATTCCACATCAATAACTTTTCTTTCGTAGTCACTGCCTCTAAACCATTATACCAAAAAAAAAAAAAAAAGAAGATAAGCAGTGACTGCTGCTCCTTCCCTGGTATTTTGCTTTGCTTTTCAAAGAAAAAGTAAATAAATCCTTTTCTTTTTTCTGCATTAAGCAAAACATCACTTGCAAGAAATGGAAGATAGAAAACTGTAACAAATGCAAAGTCAGAGGAACAAATGCTTTTTTATCTTACTCTGAATTTCAAAAGAAACCCATAAGGAAATGACAAAGCAGTGACTTCAAGGATTCATTTGGGGAGGGACTTTTCTCTGGGTCATACAACAAGGACGAGAGTACTAAGCCAGAGAAAGTCACAGACATGTTTCACTTGATCTTTGAGTAATCTGATACAATATTGTGTGTAAGGGGAATGATTATATTATTGGTGCTGCTGAGCTGCTTGAGTGGATAATGGACTGGCTTGGTTATTAAAGACAAGTGTTTATAAAAGAATTCACTTCAGAGTAGAGGGAAAATACTAACAGTGTGCTATAAAGATCAATACCAGACCATTTTTGCTTGATTTATTTAATCAGTGACCCCACAGAAACAACATACAAGGAGAAAGAAAATCCGCTGATTGTAGAAAACAGGGGTCATGCAGAGTGGCACCGGGAGGGTGGGCT
The DNA here is from genome assembly GCF_000691845.1 of Merops nubicus. Classification (NCBI taxonomy): domain Eukaryota; kingdom Metazoa; phylum Chordata; class Aves; order Coraciiformes; family Meropidae; genus Merops; species Merops nubicus. The sequence continues at coordinate 12,091 of NW_008609327.1, forward strand.
GCCCACCCTGTGGAGGTGAACACAGCAGTCAGCCCAGAGAAGCAGAGAAAGCTCAGCACAAAATGCTGAGACAAAACAGTTTAAGGTAAGGAAACCAACAAGCACAAATTCTGCCAAACCAGACTGTGTATAAAACACTGATTTCAATCATATGGTAGAGAGATTAAAGTAATGCTACCATTTTGCAGTTTTGTGACTGTTGTAGCTTCTTACTGTAGTTTTTGGTGTCTCAAAAAAAAAAAAAAGTGACCAAAGCTCTGGAGGAGACTGACAGTAGTGTTCGTGAGCAGAATTTTTGTGCAGATGGGAAAAGGGAACATGCTCCCTTATCACTTAGGGGAGGAAAAAGCACAAACCAACAAGTTGCAGCAAGAAAGTTGGTTTGCTTGGTTGTATTTTTTTAAACATCAATAATAGTTCTTGTAATGAAGTAAATAGACAATGTCTCTAATACTCTATTATTTAATGCAGAACTAGATTAGACAGTTTGAGGAGATTTTATGCATCTTTTGTTACAGACTATGTGCAAACACCTGTCAGGAATGGTGGGAGTATATCTGGCTCTGCAGTAATGCAAGTCCTACATCTTATGATTGTATTACACTGGTAGAGAAGCAACCAAAGACTCTTAGCGTAGAGCTTAACTGCATTAAAAGCATTATAATGTACAAAAGCATGACTGTCTAAAATGTTTACAGTAAATAAAAAGAAGTAAAAATAAATCAAAGGAAATTATATTACTACTCAGATTTTAGTGCTCTGTTAAGAACATTCTAAAGATTTTTATAAAAAGTACCACAACTATTTAGAAAGAGTGATACAAGGTCATACACAATTCAAAATCTCTAAATAAGAAGAAAACAGTAGAAAAAAGTGTAAGACATTCGTCACTAAAAAGAACATTGTGTGTTACAAAATTTGATGTTAATATCTAATACAGAAAACCAGAGAAACTGTCTTGCACTCAACTAACTCAAGAAATTGGACAACTCAAGAATCTGAGAAAAAGATCTTTCATCACAGAAAGGACATCTGGGACACCCTTTAATTGATAAGGAAAATAAAACCCACAGAATTAATTGGCCAGTACATACATGTATATGCATACATACACATATATATATATATATTCTCTGTGTATATATATATATATATTTTCCCCTTAAAAGATTAAGGGGATTATGTCAAAAACCTGTGCATGTTAATGATTACCTAATTTATGCATGTTCTTCCCCCCACTGACATTTAATTTGGGAAAGTTAAGTGACTTGTGAAAGAATACAACATAGCAGTAGCCACAAACTACTATAGTCACAATCCTACTGCAAAGGCTTGTTCATACATATACTGTACTGTATGTACTGTACAGGAATAACATGGGATCACCAAAAATCCTTTTGAGGAAGACAGTTCCAGGATCCAGCATTAGATCAGGAAATCTTTTCTGATTGATGTTGTTTTTTTCCACTAGCTTTAAACATCAAGTAACTTCCTTACTCTGCTCTAAGAATTAGTGCCTTTCTTAAAGATGTTACTGAAGCTGTCAGAACTCCTGTAGTTTCCATTTAAGATGCTTACTTATTCAGGTGGCCCACTGGAAAAGGTAAGAGAAATACTGGAGTAAGAAGAGGTAGGCTTGGATCATACTAAATTGGCTGTGCTTTTTTTCTTGACAAAACAAAAAACAATATTAAAAATTTCTTTTGCTTAGCGTGTAAACCTTATATAAAGACTTTACTTTCAAGCAGATTTCTATAATCCATAGAAGCTGCTCTTTACACCAATTGTACACCATTTTACCCATTGTTTTTATCTGCATTCACCAGAGATGCAGGTTGAGACCAAAAAATTCTGCCCACAGAATTAATCAGGCAAACGTTTGCTTTCAAAATTCATGATAAATAGTCAGTAACCCATTAACCCCTTTTTTTTTCCCCCCTTAGAAGAATTTTAGCTCATCATCTCACTGTGCTCCACTGAGTAGCTATAAATAAAAACATAACCTCTTTAATGTGTAAATGTCTCCAAGTAAAGTCAAGGGCCCAATTAATTACAAATGTTTTGCCAAGGTCTGGAGACAGTTTACACTTTTTAATTTGCAGAGGCCCCAAAATGTTGATTGTATTCTTAATTCACATTGGATAATTTGCATGCAGGTCACACACATTGTGATATGTGTTGGGTTTAATGACATTATGAAAGTGTATCCTGAGGAAGATGAGCTAAGAATATGTTCCATTTTGCTAGGTGTAAACAAAGTCTGATACACCCCGTAATCGATTTTTATCTTTCATTTGAAAAAACACTTTAGAAGCAAAAAGAAAGTTACTAGGAAAGGGTAAAACAAACGGTAATTTGGGAACTGATGAATGCACAAAATGACATGGCCAAATACATGGACTTCTATCACTATTATTAATAGTATTCCATTAGAAAAGATATAATAATCACAACTGTGGTGTTTTTCACTGTTCCCTGGAACAGACAGCACAGGCTACATTCTGAAAGCAAAGCTAGCAGAATTTCACAAGGGCAGAGCCTGGCATCAAAGCATATCACTCAGCCAAAATTAAACCATGTGTTACATCTCAGTGCAAGAAGAAAAGGACAAAGAGGATGTGGCAGACTTAAAATATGAAAGTTCAAAGTTTTGCTTATTTTGTGTAAAATGCAGTATAATACAAGAACTAATACACCAGAGAAATACAGAGAAAAATAGGTGTTACGGAGTTTTCAAGGGAATCCTACTAATGGTAGTAATAAAAATATCTAATCTAGTAACAGTGTTTTCTCAAATACAATCATTTAGAAGATATATAGCAAACCTTTCAATAGACTAATAAATGCATTATTCTGTCAATTATGGTTATAATAGATAGTAGTTTGATGGAAATATGGATGAGTTTTGTAATACATTCCATTATCATTATAATTTCTGTAAGAATTCATTTCTATCGTATTGTTTCCTGTGGTAAAGTTCATAGCTATTGCAGAGAACATCATATCAGATAAAGCAATATATATTTCATACATTCTAAGTAAGTTAACAAACTTTTATATTGACTTTTTTGTGCTCTGTAATCTCATTTTCCATTTCCATTTTCTTTGTTTATATGCTATGTTTATATGCATCTTTTAACAGTATGGATAGTCATTAAAAAACAAGGAATATTTGAAGGAAAAACAGTGCAAGAATCTCTTCATGCACTGTAGTGGAAGTGTAAATTCACTGTTCTTTTCAAACAAAAAAAGAAGTGAAAAAGAGATGCATCTTATGAATCCTGTATATCATCAGTCTCCTGCTCCCCAGATTACTTCTGCTTCAGGTGAGTAGCAGTTCTGTTGTATTCTCAAATCACAACACATGTATTTCTATTTCTTCCCTCAAACCCAAACACAGTCAAGTCAAAAGTCACTGGAATTTTGAAAAGCCTAGGTTGTAATTTTTGAGGTTAGCAATAATTTGTTTCTCAGCAAGGAAAAATTTTAATAAAAGCTTTTGTACTGAGCTTCATAAACAAGACTTTGTCTCTGTATTATACTGTCTGCTTCCAGGGAATTCCTGAATACTTGTCAACAGAAAGTAAAATAAACTTGAAAATCTGCTACGTATTAAAAATATGATTCATTTAAAAACAATTTGTCAACACAGACACCATAATTACAGATATTGGCAGGGCTCACATGCCTCAAGAAGGAGGAAATAATAAACAGAAGTTAAAATTTCTTAGATGGTGATTCAACTTGATCACAATGGTGTTAAACACTTACATCCATTAAAACTAAAACTATTGTTCCATTCAACATTCAATCCCTAGACAATGCAGATTTTTTATTCTGTTCACAGAATATTTATGTCTATAGTTTTGAGGCAAAGTGCACAATGTGAACAATAAGATCACTGTTCTGATGAAAGATGGGATGCAAGCTCTCCCCATTTGCTGCATTTGAGTTGTGCCAACTCAGGTCTAGTCAGAACACTGTATTGTTACAGATTTATTAAACTTTCTACAGATTTGAAGACAAAGGAACCATTTTAATCATGTAACTTGATTTCTGTGGTTTGTTCTGCAGTACTGCTTATTGACTGAACTACAGCACAATTAGATATCCATCTAGTCTTAAAACCCAAGAAAACTTCCTACAGCTAATGAATCATTAAAAAATTCGTATTGCAAGGAACGGAAAAAAGTAATGTAACCACTTTAACTGCAATCCAAGTGACTTGTGGATAATTTACTCAGGACCAGTATTTCAAATGAAAATATAGGCTAACTGTATTCCAAAATGTATGTTACTGCTGCATTTAAAAACTATATGCTAAGACATACAGACCATGTGGTACTACCATCTTCATGAACTTCATGAACTGAAGATTTTCCAATTTATTAAATCTATTCTTATACAAACAAGGGATTTTGATATTTAACGCATTGAATCAATATTTTTTAAATTCCATTTTAAAACCTTCTAAAATCTTCCCTGCCAATGTAATGACAAAGTATCTGGGGGCCTCCTTATACTTCCCCAAGATCTTTTTCTGTCTTTCAAAGACAAGATTGCCTTCTGTGGTACTCCTTTGTCAGTAGAACCTGGCCGTTTGCTCTCTATCCCCAAAGATCACTGCTGTCATCAAGCCTGTTGGTGCTTACCAACTCGTGCATCTTGTCACAGATGTGGATGAGATATTGTGTAGTTATACTTCCTATTACATTAGTCCAAGTGCATAATAAAATAAAGTCTAGCTATTTTTTGTTTCCATATTTGCTTTATATCCAGCTCAGGGAAGATATTGTGTGATTCATACAAAAAAATTGCAATTTAGGCATGAGCTAGCATATTTATAGAATTATACTGCATAACAAATTAGGTACTATATTCATGTATGGACATACCAATTTCCCTTGTGATGACAGTATGTGGTGGTAAATATTAATCCTTAATCACACTATACAAATATACTGTGATCATTAAAAACATTATATATTTTCTGTCATAGAAAGGAAACCTTTGTAAACTTAGAGCACAGTATAGTATCAGAAGACGGATCATCTGAGAAATATTTCCACCAGAAAAATGTTTGTTCTTTTAAACTCAGAAGGGAATGCATTGTTTCATTTAAAAAAAAACCAAACAAACAAACCAACAAACAAACAACTCATCCTTAAAGCCTCTGCTAATCCCTCAGCCAAAACATTCCCTTTTCTTTCTTATTTATCAGGCCATAGCAAATCAGCTCCGCTTCATCTCTTTGTCAAATAAGAAGTCTCTTTTCCTGATAGGTTTTGGTGAATATAGTCTTGAATTTTAAACATAAATACCAGTTTATATCATATTTTATGGTAAATATATTTTAATTGATGCATTTTACATAAACTTAATGGATTTAATTCCATTAACAATATTCCATTTAATTCAATTTCTATTAATGAAGTACGGATAAAATGGAAGCTGAATAATATAAGATATGGATTTCAAAAACTGTATTGGAAACCCACAAATTCATGTAAATAAGTCTTTTTTTTAAAAAATTAATTCTTGAGAATGCAGTTCTTAATATAAGTACCTGTGTTTTCTTCAGCGAAAAAATTTCTACAAGGATAAGGATATTAATTGTTTATGGCTCATTATGATTGATTTCTTGTTCCTCATCTATTAAAAGCTCAAGTCATTATCAAGTAGAAAACTAAAATTATTCTCTTTTGATTATAAATCAAGCAAAAACAAGAGCAAACAAAAAATAATTCAGAAAATGATTCACATATGCTCATATGTGGTGGGTGTTCCATTTGCTGAAATACATAAACTACTTGGCAAATACTTGGTAACTGTACCAAACCAGGATCAATCTGAGTAATAAACTTCATAAACTTCAGGGAGAAGACCAAGAACAACATCCACAGCTGACTAGTCAAAGATAGGTTTTGTTTGTTTGTGGGTTTAATTTGTTTGTGGTTTTTTTTTGTTTGCTTGGTTTTTTTTGTTTTTTTTTTTTTTTTTTTTGTTTTTTTTTTTTTGTTTGTTTGTTTTTGTTTTTTGTTTTTTTTTAAATGTCAAGATCAATGGGCTTTTGATTAAGCTCTTAAAACTGTATGATAAAGCTAGTATGCTGTGCTCAAAGGAGGACCTTAAAATGAAACGTATGCTGTGACAAGAACAATTTGAGAGCTTCAGTTAAAAGTTTAATACATGACAGATGAAAGAAATATAGATTTAAAAGAGTGCTCAGCAGAAGTAATTACTAAAATAATCTTCTAATATTCAAGCACATTCTAATGATCAATAATAACTACAATCAAGAAGATACAACCCAAAAATGTCTAATTAATGTCTATGCAAATACTAGGCATTGTCAATAAAAGGTCCAACTGCACTCAGTCAAAATCTGTGATAATCTCTAAAAACTTTCTCAAGTCATGGGGAAAGAAGACAGAAAAACACAAGTGATCTGAATGAAAAATTTAGCTCAGAAGTTTCACATTTGATGTGATGGTACATGAAGTATCTACTCTTCCTCTCCTCATTTGTTCTGTTCAATGAATATAGATTAGCAATTAACCACTGCTACACTGGAAGTTAAGATGTATTACAGGAATAAATTCAGTGTGGATTATATGATGTGAACTTCTTATTGATCAACATGCAGAAAGTGACCTCAAAACTACTGCCAGCCTTATATGATTAGAATTACTTATTTTATTGTTGTTGTATCCAATTGTGTTAGATCTATCCCTATAGATGTGCTAGTGCTGCTAAGAAGCAATTAGGATTAAAATTTTTCCAGTAATTCCACACATCCCCTCCCCAATAAGCATTAATTTTTCTTCTATTCAGCATGGAGTACCTGATAAAGGAAAATGGCTGCACCTTATACAACTCACTTCTTTTGGCACAAAACTCATCATGCAATTGCAAATAAAAGGTAGCTACGGGTGCTCATATTACAATTTACACAGCTTCAAAATGAAATATCCATATTTCAGTTAGATGTGGATATTCTATAGAAAAATAACAAATCCAAACACTTTTCTTTGTTGTTGAAGAATCGTAAGACTCTACGTAATATAACGAGGTTAGGACAAGTGCAAATCTCTGATTCCATTGTGCCCAGTGGCACTGAGCCATGCTACGTCATAAAACACTGTCAAATAAAGTAAACCAAAATAAACCACATGGAAAAAAAAAATTACAAAAAAAACCAAACCCGACTTTAAACTCTAGCACACTGAGCAACTGAAAGAAGTTTAAATAACACACTGCACTCTATCAATCGTGTGTAAATACCAGGGAAAGAAAGAAAACTGGCAAAATAGTTTTGTCACTGACAAAGCAGATACTAAGGGCCTTACTTCAAATAAACTTAAGCAGAGCAGGATAATTACAAACCCATATTATAAGCATCCAAGTAAGGTAAGCACAAAAAAAAAAAAAAAAAAAAAAATTGCAGTCAAACTCAAAAAGGCTGGGAATTATTTACAAGGAATAATCAATTGGGTGACTTTTTGGATACTGGGCAATCTTAAAGGAACTAATTCACGATCAAGATCTGTAACAAAACTCAAGACTACAAGCCTCAGAACAAATTCTTGACAAAGCAATCAGAAATTTATAAATAAAAAGTTACCCATTTCAGAATGAAGCTTAAGGGTCAACAATCCTTGGATCCTACTGAAGGTACACTCCAGCAAATATTACTAGCCTGGCATTTAGGAAATGCTGCTCTGTTGCAGTTTTAGCCTCATTTTCAAGAGCAAGAGTGGAGCAAGCACAGTAAAAATGTTAACAGTAGTAGCACTGATTCAAAAGAGATATTGTTATGCACAACAAAACTTTACCAAAAAATTGTATACAATGGAAAAAACAAAGTCAGTGTACAGACAATCCACGTGACTCCCAGCTCACAAGGAAAGGGCACAAAGGTTTCTAGCTCTAGTCACAGGTACAAAGAGTGCTGCAAGAGGACAGAACTGCTACCTGAAAGCCAGCACACAGTACGTGCCAGAGCACACAGCTAAAGCAAAGACCTGGTAGTCCAAAAAAAGGCATGATTAAACTATACTGCACTACCAATGAGTTGCCACCTTTTGACACTGTGCAAGATGGTGAAAACAATCCCACCATATTATAAACTCATGGCAGCATCTAAACTCTACAGCATCAGACATACTTGGAAAAGAATAAAAGACAACATAATTCAGGCTCCAGAAGAGCCATCAATTCATGTATCTGAAAACAAGAGATAGCAGAAGAATCTAAAGAGAAGGCCCAACTGTAAGGGTGGTTGTAAGCCACTCCAGAAGGACAAATCCTACCTTGTGCTTTTTAACTATTGCTCCTAATCTCAGCAGGTTTAGGGCTTGTAATAGTTCATTTAGGAACACAAATTTGCTGTACTTTGCAAAACTTTAACAGCAGCATCTGTTTCAATGGGTTTCCATTTTGAAGTGCAGAATTTTTGAATGCCTCCTCAACAGCTTCTCAGTTTATATGCTAAGCAATTAACACCCCTTTAGGGGATGAAGTGGTTTTTCCATCAGGTCACTGCACTGCATCTTTAAATACTTGACTGCACAGACATAAACACTGTTATCTATGTTTAGAGAGTAGTATTGAATCTCTGAATATATGGCTCTAAGTAAAAATCAGTCACTGATCAATACTAGTTCATCAGCTATAATAGTACCTTGAAGGAAGATAGTTTAGAAATGCCATTATAAGTAAGACAGGAACTGTTGTGACGATGAACCAGTGAGCCAACAAACGCTTGACCACAACTGCCTACAGTACAAGAACTGAATTCAGACAATTTGCTACAAAAAAAGGCACAAATTCTAAGGCCCTCCTAACCAAAAAGCAACTAGAACTCTAGAACTGTACTATTATTATTACTATAAAGTAATTTCTGTATGTCCAGGGGGTTAATTAGTTTGCTTTATTTCAGGTTACTAGGTCTTCCTTCACTCTGTCTTCTATGTTTTCTTCTATTCTTTTTGACACTGCTTCATGGAAAACAGCAAGGGTAGAAAATCATGTTGATTTCTTCCAATGTGATGAATAGTATTGTGTAAGTAGTCACATCAACATACAAAAAAATGAGGCAGAATTTTATTATAAGGTATTACGCTTCTATGCCCTCATGAAAATGTAATTCAAATAGTGACATTGCCATCTTTCTTTTTAATCACACTGAATACTATCTTCTAATCTGAAGAAGGAGCAGACTAAAGCACAGAATAGACAAAGAACTCAAGTCCAGAGCCAAGAGACCATAACCAACAAAAACTTATATTGATATATGAAAAGCTAAATGGTCACATTAAACACTACTATACTCTAAATTCTTAGGCAAACAGAATAAAAAAGCAGTCTCACCACCACTAAAATGGAAGTCTTTTCTTCTGTACTAGTTTTGCACCAAAATCTCCATGCACTAACAAAGTCAATGAGGAAAAAAAAGGAAAAGAAAAAATTCTAAAAGCCAATATACACCTGAGTTTCAGAAATCAGCTATAGATGTTTCATTTCTGCTAGCTAACCTGTTTGTCTAATCCAGTCTATACACACATAACATTCCCCATTTCACAGCTTAAAATTTTTTTCTCCATCAACACTTTTTACCAAAAGAAGCAGTGCCCACATTAAATTTTATCTACTAACAGCTACGTTAATGATGTTAAAAGCAAAGTGCATGTCTTTAAGAGAAGTGCTACCTCATCAGAAGAAAATCTTCCAACAACTAGAAGTCCTATGACTTTAATACTATTTTAGAAATTTTAAATGTATATTTTTATTGTAAGTAGGAAGAAGTCATTCTGCCAAGAACAAGCAGCAGTCTTTTGGTTGGATGACCCTACTTTTCTTTTATTCATACAAAATGTTCATTAAGGGAAGCTCATATTTCCTATCAATTTTTAACATACTTTCCTCGAGGGTTCACATGTCATTGGTTAGAATGAGAAAAGGGTAGAAAGAGAAAGAACCTATAGCTACAGACAGAATGACCACATAAATATCAGGTCCTTAGAAACAAAATAAAAATACAAACTCCATATTCTAGAATAGGTGAAAAATTTTCTTAGCTGCATGTTTAGTCCCGTAACTGCCCTATCGTCCTGGTGAAACTCTTTTGTGATCATATTTTCTCCAGGGCTTTTCCTCAGTCTTTGGCATTTCAATACTGTTCCAAAATTTCAACCCTAGAAACTACTGTGAAGCTTCTGGACTTACTACTAGAGGAAAAAAAAAAAAAAAACCTCCAGCCTCATTTTTTGTGGTGTTCCATGTAATCTGTAGTGGTTTGCCTTTAAACATACATTTGCATACATTAAAAATAAGAACAACTTCCTTACCCTGCTTCAGAATAAAGAAAACTAGAATACCAGCTTTATTTTGACAGTGCCTATCAGACATTTTTTGATAAAAAGCAAATAGATGATCCACAGCTTATTTAAGTTTACACATAACACTGAAAAATTAAAGCAAATCACGATCCATAAGCATTACAAATCAGTAATTTCCTGGTCACCTTATAAGTGTTCTGAAATGTTAAATTATTTTAATACTATGTAATTGTTGTATGTTCAAACATTATAATATCAATGGCTAATTGACATTCTTACAATTATACCTAATAATCTCTGAAATATCAACATGGAAGTCAACAAGCAGCTGTAACCATGGCATCAAAGCTCTGAACACAACAATAAAAATACCTGGATTTAAACTAAAACAAAAATTTAAAAAAATGCATGAAAAGATAAATGAGTCTGTTTTTACTAAGCAGAGGAACAGGTTGCCCAGAGAAACCGTGGAATCCTTGTAGCTATTCAAAAGCCATCTGAACACAGTCCTGAGAGCCTGATCTAGATGGCCTGCTTGGCCAGGGAGATGGACAAGATCACCTCCAGAGGTCTCTTCCAACTTCAGCCATTCTGTAAGTGACTGTTAGCCTTTCCCCCCCATGAAGAGACTTTCATTCACAGAGGAAGGACAATAGTTATTGTTTCCCATAGCTTATTGGAGATGACTCCAAACTCAGTTACAGGCTACCATGGAGCAGTAATAGCTGGCCGTTCTCTGTGGGACTCAGATAACCCAGCTGGCAGAGAAGGAAGACTCACCACCCAGGGTTCATCACATCATGAGCAGGCTGGCCAGAGAGAGGGCAAACAGTCTACCCACAGCCCAGGTCATCAGGCACCTGCAGGGTGCCATGGCAAGCCTGAGGTCCAGCCAAGAAAGTCAAACCAGAAGTCAGGAACCACAATGTTCTAAACTTATGTAGAGACTACTTCTCACCCATCATGGCTTAGAAGGAACCTGGCAGTTCAGACCTGAGCTTAAGTAAGCAGTGTGGCTGGGGCCCCAGGTGAGGCTGGGTAGGGTCAGTAAGGCCTCCTGGCAGTCAGGGTGCTACCATGGTCACTTTGTGGTTAGACACACTACCTACCTAGATCTTTTCTACGATATAAATCATGTGCTATATGAAGAAATGTAATTTGTTCTTACTTATGTTTTTCAAATACTGCTATTGAAGGTTATCTAAGATCCATACATATAAAAATATTTAAATAAAGTTAAATTTAACACCCATATATATTTATATACCTTTTCTCTGAAGTTCATTTTCATAGAAGTAGTCTGTAAACTCTTAAACAATAGTAAACTGTGGTCAGAGGAAAAAAATTGAAGTAGATTATTGTATTTCTTGGAACATGGTTTGTACCTAGAATTTCCCAGAATTTAATGCTCCTTTATGGGGTTAGTCCACTGAATTGACTGAGTTAGAGTTTAATCTACAGTTTACTGCTACAGTACAATAAAGTACCTCTAGTCAATCTATTTTTTACTCTAACTGTAGCTATGATTTTGAAATTTTCTTACTTTTTTTTTTGTGTAGTGTAAATAGATTTTTGAATTTTCCTAGGTATCCCACTTTTTTAGGTCAAGTATTCATGAGGAAAGAATACACAATATTGATGTTCTGTACAGAAGTGAGAATATGGTTATTGATAAAAACCTGAGGCAAAAGGTAGATGTTTTTACCATTTTTTATTTCTTGATACTAAGCATGAGTCTAGAAAACACAGGTATTTTATGTTATTTTAGGAAAAGCTAGCAGAATTCCTGTATTTTCTTCTCACCAGTGGAGTATGATCCTGATTTTTACCTCTTGCAAACCATACTGTCTTTGTGGTAAGGATGTATTTGCTAAGAAATAAAGACTCAGGTACCACGACTTGGGTTTATATTTGGGTTTTTAGCCTAAAAGTTAGCTCATCTTCTTTTGCCAAATCTGACTTTCAGGATTTCGTGATTTTAAAAGTGGATTGACATTTTCCAAAACAACTGTTCTGGACCAGAAATAATGCAGCTGAGAGCAGTAGGACTCTGCTGCCTTTCTTCTTTATAAAAAAGACTACATTTTTGAAACATTTTGTGTAGGCAGATCAACATCCACCATTCTCATTCCTCCCTAGTCATATTTCATGTTCAATGAATAGTATATTTCTGTAGTGTTCCTTTGGTAGGTTGATTAGAGTTATCCCTGCAGGAACACATTAATAGCTGGTATTTCATATTCCAAACTATAATACATTAAAGAGCTTGCACTTTCAAGCAAACAGCCATGCCACTTAACTAGTATAAATAACAAGCCCTGCTGTGATCTGAACACTGTGTATTCAGCAAAGGTCCCCCTTTTGGCAGACTTTCCTTAGCATTTCCACTAATGCCGGGGGATTTGGGTTTGCTGTTTTCAGCTACATGCTTTTAAAGAGGAAGTTTCCAGTTAATTTTTCTCTGTATTGTAAAGCTGTTACATTAAATGTTTAAATATAACAATTTATGATATGCTGTATTTATTCATATTTAATCGTTAGTAATACAATTTCTTTGCCTCAACAGCACTGAAAGGATTACTCAACTGTGTGGTTCGGGTCTTTATGTTATGTTTTATTCAAACTTTAGCAATTAAAAAAGGTCAGCAACACAATTAGGTTCTTGTTCTCACTTTGCTTGAACCTTCAACTTTAGGAAACTTCCCACAACCTTCAGGATCAGTTCTTGATTCATATGTTATACACTGAGGAATTTACCACATAATATCAACTTAAGAACTCTGAGAAATTCTGCATTCTGGAAAATGGTGCAATTGAACAGATGTCTCCCTTATGGGAATGTATTATTTTTAATATTGAAATAAAAGCCCTTGTAAAAATGTGAACCTATTTGATTCTAAAAGTTTAATCTAATAAAGACATGAATTATTAATCACACCAATCAAAAGTTGTTTTTTTTTTCCTTGTAGAGTCAAGAAACAGGAAGTTAAGTCAAAATTTTAGAACTTTTGCAACTAGCCTACTACAATTCTAGACCAAATGTTTCCATTTTCAGTGAAGAGAAGTTAAAGCTAACTTAGATGATGAAAGCGGAAGATGCCACAGAAAATTCTAGATTTCCAGCCCCATGTGTTGCTCTTTATTTAACTTCAAGAAGTAACTCCAGAATGCTGTTCTGCAGGTTGCACTAGCACAGAACAGAAATCTCCAGACTGCAGTTATATAACCAGATCTCTCAATTTGCACTAAGGTAAAGTGCAATAAATACCAGCATGGCTATGATGTATGTATAAGGCCTTTGGACTAACAGCCCCTGTAACATAGAGCACACTGACATTCCTTTAAGAGTGTGCTTAGACCTAACTAGAATAATTTTTTACTGACAGTTTTGCAAAATGTCAGTGCAGCTTGCTGTGTGCTTCTCAAAGGGAGATAAGAGCCTTGCAGGAAAAGTGTGTGTGCTAAAGGAAGCAGGAGAGACTATTTCTCCTGTGCTCTTACTTGAGAAATGTATTCTATTTATTATAAGGGAAGACTAGTCTCTGAAAGAAACGTTTGAGTCCTATTGCAGTAAAAAACAATCGTTAAAAATAATATTTCAGTAAGCCTTTTTTGAATTGTTCCCTCAGTTATTCCTCATCATTTTTAGCAGTAGTATAATAAGGATGCCCAAATGCTTGTTCTGGCATCCATGAAAACAAACAAACAAACAAACAGCTGGGGTTTTTTTGGAACTCAAACCATACTTACCCTCCAGGGAACACCAAAATATTCTAAGCACAATATTAAGACTTTCTTCAAAAATTATAATTCAGGTTAATTTCTGAAGTTTCTCAAATTTCATCAGGCTGATTGCATACCTTCTTTTTCATTACTATTTCTAAATCAGCCTTTTTATAAATACTAAATCATTGTTTAAGTAAAATCCACCAAGACAATCAAACTAATTTCCATAAATATGAGAAGACAGAAGCAAACTGTGGCTTAAAACTGAGGTAAAAATAAAAATGAGGAAAATAATCAGATTTTCACATCCCATTCATATATTGCATCACTCACAGCATGCATTTTGCCTTTCACACTTCTCATGCTCTTCTACTCACAGAAAGACTACAAAATTACTGAATTTTAGGTGGCACATGAACAAGGTATTACATGGTAAATGTTTTTGAAAATGGGGGAGACACTTTAATGACTTGTGATTTTCCAGCAGCAAAGCCATGAACTGCAATTTATTCTATCACCTGGAATAGCTAAAATTCTAATTTAAAAATAAAACTTTGGGAATTATCTATGTTTGTACAAAAGATGATTACAACGAAGTCTCAGGTTGAAGTGCACTAAGTGCAAACATTGTATAAATAATAGCTCTGTACAATACAGTAATAGATACAATAACTGAAACCTTTCATTTAAAAAACAATTTTATTTTCAAAACTATTTAACATTTAGCACTGTATACATGGAATAAAGGTAAAGTACAATTAGAATAAGAGTCATGTTTTGCACCACTAAATAGTATTTTCTTGTTACTTGGCCATCCCATACCTTGCTAATTGAATCCTGTCTTGGGCTGAACCCAACCCACAAAAAAAATCCCACAGCTTATATCAGAAATAGTGTGGCCAGCAGGACTAGGGAAGCAATTGCCTCTCTACTCAGTAGTGGTGAGGCTGCATCTCAAATACTGTCTCCAGTCTTGGGCCCCTCACTACAAGAAGGACATTGAAGTGCTGGAACATGTCCAAAGAAGAGCAATAAAGCTGATGAAGGGTCTAGATAATAAAATTTATGAGGAATGACTGAGGGAACTGGGTTGCACAGCCTGGAGAAAAGGAAGCTTCAGGGGAGACCTCATCGCTCTCTACAACTATCTGAAAAGAGGTTGTAGAGAGGTGGGAGTTGATCTCTTCTTACAAGTAACAAGTGATAGGACAAGAGGAAATGGGCTAAAGTTGCACCAGGGGAGTGGTGGATAGTTGGAAAAAAATCTGCACTGAAAGTGTTGTCAGGTGTTGGAATAGGCTGTCTGGGGAGCTGATGGACTCACCATGCCTGGAAGTATTTAAAGGCTGTAGCTATGGCACTCAGGGATATGGTTTAGCAGTGGACTTGGCAGTGTTAGGTTAGGTGACCTTAAATGTGTTTTACAGCCTAAACAAATCTATAATTCTATATGGTTTTGTTGGATTTTAAGCTTCAGTAAGACAAAATTGTATAAAAAAAGATATATTTTTTTTTGCTATACTAAAGATATCTTCCAACCGACATTCAAACAGCATTTCATCTTTAAGAGGTCTTTGTATTTAATATCGAAAATCCTAATTTCTGTACTCACTACATGACTGAAAAGAAATATTTTAATTTTCCTGTGTTTCTGAAACTAACACTGACAGGGTCAGGGCAGCTGCGTCCATTCTCTTATAAGATCTGTAAAAGTATCTTAAAAGGACAAAGAAAGTTTCATAAAAACAAACATAACATTGAAATTGCACATTAAAATGTTGCTATGATGTTTTATGGTAAATTGACAACAAGGATAATTTTAAAACCTCTAAATCATGATGAAACAGCTTTTCAGGTACTACTGCACTTCTACAAAACATATTCAAGCCCTTCCTAAAAAGATAAAACTAGCCAAACCTGTAAAGAGAAAATGATCCAAAGCTTGCTTTACTCCAGGATATTGTGTAACATCTGGAGAAAAATTCCTCCAGTTATCAGCAAGCACTTATGCTGCAGTAAGGGGATTTACAGCAAAGGCTCTTCACTTTTGTTCATGAAATGAAATGAATTTAGAAGTTAATATTTTACTGAATTCTTTTTAATGAGATTTCTGCTAACTGCTGTACATTGCATTTACTTTACCCAGGCTGAAGAAAGTGTGAAGTTCTTCCATGCTCATTTAAATGGTTTTGGAAAAGATGAGATTCTGCCTCCCTTCCCATCCCCTCCACCCCAAAAAGGATTTCAGGTGACCACTAACCTCCATACAGCTGCAGAACAGAACACAAAGAAAGCATTTAAATCTGTATTGTTTTTAAAATATCTGTATATATTAAATCTGAGTGCTAGTACAGGTGACATGCCTGCAGCTGGATTTATTTCTTACAACTATTTCAGTTCAAGTATGCTGAACAGATAGTGAAAAAAGACTAATAGTTACCACAAAAGTTATATTAGTAGAATTTTAATATATTAATCAGAATTTTTATTCTGATTGTAGCAAGGCCTCATGAAGAGTATTTGTGTGCATAAAGATATAAGAAACCTAGCATGGGAAAAAGTTAAAGTAATGACTGTAAAATGTGAGTAATTGATAGGATTGAGTAAAAGTGAGATGGGAAAAATAGTATCCCAAGTGGCTGAAGTAAAACAAAGGCTGCTACCTAAGCAGTCATACCCATAACATCTGGTTACATATTTAATTGAACACATACTCTTTAAAAAGAATTTATCACTAAAACCTGTTTCCAAATTGCCAGAGTGGGGATTCTATAAATAAGATCATAAAACAGAAATGTTAAGAACTCAAGGCAGAAGAAAACTAAAAGAGAAAGTATCAACAACATAGAGGAAATGTGAGGTGGCAGGAATTCTGATTTTGTTTTGTTTGGTTGAGTTGGAATTTTTTTTCTTGCTATGAAGTTTTTTAGCATTATATCATAACTATAATTGCGCTTTTATTTAAGGACATCAGCAGTACTGGAAAAAGGCTTGATATTTTTTATGTATCTCAGTGCAAGCCATAAGTTCATTTAAAGGTAGGGCTTTTAACTAGAAATCTCAAAAAAATATACCTTATGTAGTTCAGTGGAAGCTTCACACTTAAAACAGAGAAAAACAAGTGAATTACAGCATAACACATGACAATAAACTCTATCACTCCCAAAGATCCCAGCACTGAGTCCTCACTCTGCACAGTATAATCTATACTGTTTGGGGTTACTTCAGCAAATCATAATCACACCAAATCTATTCAAAGTGGATGTAACTTGAGTTGCTCTTTGGTATTTCTCCTACATGTAAAGCTTCTTATGTAGAGAAAAGCTATCTAAAGCCTAATATTGTAATAACTTTGACTGACCTGACATATTCTATAGTTTGATATGTGTAACTAATCTTTGAGAATTACACAGTAGGAAACTCAGTAATATGTAGCTTTTTTCTTTACCACCCTTAAAGAATCTGAGACATAAATATATTTAACAATAAAAATGGTTTAGCTTTCAGACCTCTTATTTCCTAGGTTTGGTTGAGATAAAACAAAATCTCAGTCTCTCTTTAGTTTCTAAACAAACTTTATTATAAATTTCATTTCACATAGAAGAATATGACCATAACCAGAAAAAAAAAAAAAAAAAATCAACATACATAGATTTTGGAGATCCTTGCCAAAGAAAAATTTGTTCCCTACCAACTTATTACACCAAATGAATTGGAAGGAAAAATATTTTGGAGATGATACTACCCAGAAATAATAGCCATATGGAAATTTATGTGGGAAATTCACTAAGTGACCTAACTGATTATCTGGAACATATCCTGGGATCCGTTCAGCTTTTTCAGATCTAAAGGAAAGGAAAAGTTAACCAAACCTGTAAAATACAGCTAAGTAATTTCAAAAGGTGCATACAGTGAGGAAGATCAAACAGGTGAGTAAACTTGTCACTTGATTAGAATGAAAGAACAAATGCTAATAAAAAAAAAATGCAGACCTTATGAAAATGCACAAAAAATATACCACAGAACACTGGAAAATGTATCTGCCAAAATGCTGAACTGCTACAGAACCTCTACGGCTTCCTACTCATTTTGTTCTTTGTTATTTGAATGGCAATAGATAGCAGCAGATTGAAATGACTGTTTATCGTACAGCTCGCCATTGCTGGCATGAGGTTAACAAAAGGGTTCACATATGTCTCACTGTGAAAGTCATTTCAAAATACAATCATGCTGGCATAGTAAACAGGGAGTGTTTTATCACACAGTACTGCAAAAGAACATTTCAGTTATTGCATTCTCTGAAAAATCTTCTTTCATGCTATTTGCTCAACAATGACCAAAATGACTACCTTTTCCTTAGCTTTCACAGACTAAATTGTAATGAAAGCAACAACCAACTAATCTACACTTTCATGAAAGCAACAACCAACCAATGTATACTTTCATGAACCTGAAACACTGACAATTTTTAGTAAAGTGTGATGGATTGATAAGAGTTGTTTACTGAAGTGGCTGATGATGATTATTTACCCTTAATGCACTGGACATATCTGTTTATTGAAATTTTAAGACAGCGGTCAAAGTTCTCTCATTACCACTGCTTCCTTGGGAGAATTAGAAACACATTCCAGTACGCAGTCCTTACTTATATCACAGACTGCAACTGTAATATTCAGTTAGCTCAAAACACAGTTTAAATTCAGGAAGGAAGAGGCTACAGAAAAACACATTACCATTCTCAGATGTCAATATTGATTATAGCAGTATCAATGTTCATAAAATGGTAAAAAGCAAGAAAATAATCTGAAAGGAGAAACAAAAGAGTATTAAAACTGAAGGATGGATGTTAACTAATGCCGTTACAAAGTTTGCCATTATGTAAATTAAAGGAAAACAAAACAGTCCCAAACCTCAAGTAGTGTAATTCACAAAGCTATGAATGAATTATTATAATCTAATTTTATGCATCTTTTGTTTTGTATTACAAAGGCTTGTAAAAAGTTCATGTGTTTCAGCAGCCAATATAGATAATATGTTAGTTAAAATGTGAAAAATCCAGGATCAGCCCCTGTTCCCCACTCACCAGAAAATACCAGAACTCATCCAACTCACATTGCAAAAAATCAGAAGACAAGGCAAGCAGCATCAAGATAGTACCACTGTTTGCTGGGGAAAAAAAACACAAATAATGAAAAGTGACCTAGAGGGCATTACGTTGCCACTGCTGAGGGCTACTTTTAAAGAAAAAAAGTTTGGTCTGAGCTAATTAACATGAACAAGCAAATACCTGAGTTTGTTGACTCCTGTAAATCACATGGTTTATAGAGAGCTACATACTCTATATTGTGCTACAAATAGAAGTGCTCTTTCATTTCAGTTGTTAGGGAATGCTTTATCACCTATTGTAAATCACAGCTAGAATTCTAGCCTTGCGTAGCTCTTGGCACTGATAAAGTAATCCTAAAAAATTATCAGTAAAATTTCAGTGAATGGTAACAGCACCATGTTTCTAAATTTATAGACTCATTGGCTTAGATGAATGTTGCTTGGAGCACCAATTAACTGGGAAAGAAAGTTTGGTAATCATCGCATATAACATGATGCAGATGCTGAATGATAACGAAATTAGAAAATAAATCCACTCAGTCCATGCAATGTGATTTACTGACTGACAAATGGATGCACAAAGCTCCAATTCCAGGGCCAGAAGGGAAAAAAAAAAAAAAAATTACTTGGGCAATCTCCTGTTTGTAGAGGCACTAATTCAACAGCCCCTCGAGCCAAGGAAGAGATTCCAGGTAGCCAACCTATGTCATCCTTCCAGCCAAAGTGCCTGCTGCTTGGCTGCACCTAGCCTTTCAGTGAAGATGAAGAGCAGCTCCCATTCCCAACCTCCATAAAGAGGCAAACTTCCTGCAGCTTTTATATTATTGGTTTATTAGTGATAGAGAAGGGACTTGAGCCATTGTTCCCACTGAAAATGTTCCTCTTAGAGCAGCAAGAACAAATGTATTTTTTGCCGACAGCAGGTGTTATTCAGAAATCTCAAACAGAAGTGTTAAAAAAGCTAGAAAAGTAATGATTCGGAAGGTTTATACAGTTTTATGCATAAATGATACTAAAATATTTTTCTCCTGCACCTGCCTACTCTTTGTATTAGCATAATTGTTCATATCTTAGCAAATACATCGGTGGCATTTGGTTATATGTAAAGAAAAAACAGGAGCATTGTCCATCTGCAAAGAATCTGCCGTGATAGGAAAACTGTCTTTTAATTACGAAAAAAAAAAAAAAAAAAAAAAGACTTTTGGTTGGTTTGGTTTGTTTTCTAAATCAGAACTTTGAAAAAAATAGTAAGACCTCTCTTATTTTCTTAAACTTTGTATAGGAAGCACATGATCTTATTAAGCTGAGATGTGTGCTCTGATGAGTATTTATCCAAAAATTGGGGTTACAGCCATATCTATAGTAATCATCCTAGTCAACCACAGTGTCTACTGGCTAGCATCATTATGATCATTATATGATTTCACTTGAGAAAGAATTCCTTGGTGTATGTTTATCTTAGAGGTGAATACAATGGGAAGAGGAAACAATTTCTAGAGACCTTTGGACATGTGTAGACCATGTATAAAGGTGACTCAACATCCACCAGATACAGAAATACATCAGTTGGTTGTACAGGAATTTTACATTAGGCAATTAAAAGCTTTTCATATGGATATAAATTCAAATTTATGTTAAAATATTCTTCACCTTGACTAGAACTGGCTTCTGGATGTTGTGGACATGGTGTCACTCATAAAGACATTTTACTGTCATGTGGAAAACTCTTACAGGAGTCTTAGCTGTGGCAATGGCAGAAAAATGTGTCTCTTCTGCCATCATCTCAGTGCTGGATGATTAGGAATTTTTCTCTTTAAATGCGATTTCATCTCCATCACTTTCATGGGACTTTTTTTTCAAAATCCATCTGAAAGTTCAGTCTAGGCAGGGAAATGAATGCTTAAAGTCATGATACAGAAAGAACAATACCTCTGAAGCTGTGACATGAGGCTATTAACTGACTTGAATGATGGCTTTGTAATACTTTAATGTATTTTTGGATGGTAGAAAGATTTATAATATGGAGCATGAAATACCAAGTTATTTTGTGACAAAAAAATTTGTAAGTGTGTTTATATTATTTGAAGAGCATTTTAAAGGAAAATTTAGGGCAGAGTACTTTTTAATCCCACTGTGTTCAAGATTAAAAATCAGAATTTAGAGAAAATATATACTGCTCTGCTTCACTTTATTTTTTTTTTTTCTGCTGGTGTTACAGCCTACTGTTTGGATTGTCAAAGATGTGGAAGTAGTTTTAAGAAATGTGTCAAGCTGGCACAAAATATTTTATAAGGCTTTCCTTTTTCTAACTATTTTGTATCTTATTTGGCAAGCTTTCCTATGCCCCACAATGGAATTTTACTTGCTAACTTTTTCATCATTCAATCTTGCACCACAAAAATTATACCAGGAATAAAATCTACATAAAAGTTGAGCAAACAGACTCTGTAATCATTTCAGTTTTCAGGATCAGTCATATATCGCAGTAATCAGTAGTTCTACCCAATAATAATGCAGAGACTTCTTTCAGTTAGCTTACCAGTGATTTCATCTTGATTTACATCATGTATGTATAAATTTAAATAGTATACAAACCGAATAATAATTTAGCCAATCTGCACTATCTGGAAATGAGGGTATTCAATATCTCCCAGAACTAACTTCTAAATCTCCAGAGGCACCTAAAGTAGACAAATAATTTAAGATCTGGCATTTGTTTTTTATAAATTCTTATACTAGAGCAGGGACATATGCAACAGAAATAAAACTACTATACTATAGGAAAGAATAGCTGCATTTCTGAATGGGCATGTACCTGCAGATTATAATCTCATATTTTAGCCTCTAAACTCAAAGTTCAATGTCATTGGCCACTTCTTGCAACCATTATCTACTCCAGAACTGCAATTCTTTATCACAAGTAGCATTGAAGTAAATAGAGCATATTCCAGCAGAAAAAGAAAAGGAGCCTATGTCTCCTTTTTTTCATTGCCAATTAAAATGGCTTTTTAGCCTAAAAAGAGCAATTTTCTATTTTTTATTTAACAACAAGTATTCATTTTTTGCCTACCTACAACACTCTGTGGAAAAAGGAACTAATACACTGAAGATAGTATGGTATGTTATTTGGGGAGCTTTTATCAGTAAATTGAAATATGAATTGTTAAAACTCCATTAAACACCCCACAAAACAATTGTTCATTAGACTTCACAGTAATCTAACTAAAGTAATCAAACAAATATAAATTTGCTTTGTTTTCTGCTGTCATGTGTAGTCTAAGCTAGAGCAAACTGTTTATCAAGTCATCCCTTCTGCTGGTCACCTCAGTTTTATTCCTTTTTTCTTCTTGTTTATTTCTTGTTCCCTGAAAGCCATAACACTGAAATAAGCATTTGTTCCAAGAAGTTTTATAATCATATGGTGTCATATTAGATGATATTTTATCATTAAGACCTGAGAGAGCATCCAACACATATTGCCAGTAGTTTTTATTTTGATCAGCTTCAGATCAAGACCATCTGCAAAAGTCAGAGACTGTTTCAGAGTATTCAGGGAAAGGCAGGACTTAATATTCCATACACTACTAAGATAAAGTTTTAATAACAAAATGTTTCATTAGAGCTCCTCTAAAAACACTGAAAGAAGAAATGTTGGCAAACTCTGAAAGCCAGGAGGTACAGGTTGGCAAGAGATTGATAGCTCAAAGCAATGGTCACAGTCAATCAACACTCCTGCAATGAATAAGGCTTTTATTGAGATGCTCTTAAAATTTTGAGTGCAAGACTACAACTTAGTATATAAGGACTGTATGTGTATTTTCAATATACAATATATTCAGCTGACCACTTTCAAGGATATTTTGAGTTTATAAAGGCAGAGACACTGGTTGAAGTTAAGGTTCCCATCTATGTATTCAACCTTTCAAGTATCTCTTTATATCAAAAACAGTCTTTGTTACAGAATTTAAAATTAAATATAAAAGTCTGCCATCAATAATTTTGTCAATACACTAATACAGATATATAGTGGAGAGCACAAAATTAATTTTGAAAGACAAGGCAACTTCTCCTCCCACAAAATATTATACATATTTTCCTATTCTTTACCTGCTTTAGTTCTTATTTTCAGTAAGTTCTGTACGTTGCTCAGCTGGTATTGCTCAACTGAAGATTTTTTTTCTTTCCATAGCCTGTATGTTTTCATATAAAATCCACTCATAAAGATAATTTTAGAGCCAAACCGATTATGTTTCTCTGAAAACGAATCAGTCTTGCCAGGCAACAGCAGGTATACTTTCAAAAGAGTAACATCAACTGAATTCCAAGTGTACTTTCTCCAAAATATTTTTGTCACCTCTTGACAACCTGGCAGTATTTATCAAATTGTTCTTATACACACATCTCAATTTATATATAGCTGATCTGGGTTTTTTTTTGCGTGCATATACACACACAGTCATCTTCCTCTATGTTCATGGTTTTCACTGTAGTTGAATTATAACTTTAAGTTACTGTATGATATGAATCTGTGCCACACAAAAATGGCCAGTAGACACGACAGAGCACATCCAAGACTTTTTAATCCTATAAACCATTTTCAGTTTGGGCCATTGACTAGAGAAGCAGTAAACTGTGGCAGGGACATTAGCGGGAGACAAAGGGAGAGCAGGCTTGGACGAAAACATTGCCATAGGATCATAACAGATCCATGGGCAGGACTGGGAATTTCTTTTCCTCCCTCTCTCTCAGTTTTTCAGTGCAGGTTCTATCCTTGAGCCCCTTTTATCTCAAGCCACCTTCTCGCCAACCCCCTCAGAAGGCTTTCTTTAGGATGTTGAAAGAAGCATTTTTCTCTCTTCCAGCTTACCCTGCTCTATCTTCTTGGTGGCTGGGGAAAATGTCTGAAGAGGACACAGAGGATGCCCCTGATGATTTTTTTGACTTTTTTGCCTGTTTATGCTCAGGATTAGAAGTAGAAACACAAAATTGCTCTGCCTGTTCCCCAGCCATCAGCAAAAAGTTTTAGTATGTTACCTCCTGCATCCTGCTACTCTCAGCAGCAGCTACTCTCTTTACCATTAAACTGGCTGTGCTGAAGGGGTGACAACACTGGGCTGATACAGCTCTCCATTTCTGAGGAATAATGCAGAGAATCATTAAAGAAAAATTATTCTTGATATGTGAAAGATATAACAATAGGAGAAAATGTCAGCTGTAAAATGCACACAGTCACTTAGAGAGATTACTCTAGAGAAATAACCATCCTTCAAATAAAAGTGAAGAACTGTAAAATATTTTAATTATCCGGTCACGTTTATTTCCTTAGTATAATATTATATGTATAATACTTTCATTTTATGTTGAAAAAAAAAGAAGAAAATTACTTAACTACCTGTTCTTATGAGATCCTAACCTTCCTATTGTAGATTGGAAAGTGTTTTTATATATATATATATATATATA
>NW_008609328.1:0-599 GCF_000691845.1 Merops nubicus
GTTCTTAGAGATTAATTGTGTAACCCTTAGAAAAAAAACTTGACAAACATTAAAAACACATAGCACTGAGGGCATTCTGGCCTGGATGGTCCAAGTACAGCCCAAATTCTCAAAACCTGAGAGAATCTCTTCCCCTGTCTCACCCACAGATTGGCTGAGATAACTGAAAAATTACAAGGCCGCATACACATTTAACTGCATAGCCAGTGACACAAGCATATCATAAGTTGCTATCACCCAGTAGCACAGGACGAGACGCCTGACCCACTTCCCAGAGATGGCAAACACCATCCCAGGGAACACAGAGAGGATACAGGGCATTAACACGGGACCACCATGCAAGCAAGTCAGTTAACGTTGTGCATAGGCACTATTTAACTAATACCAAAAGAGAAAAATACAATCTGTATAACAATGTTTAAAATAAAATTTGTATAGCAAGCTTGTTTTAACACACTTTGTTCACATTCTCTTGTTATGTCAACCCTTTTTGCGCCGGGCTGGGTGCCAAAAAGCCTGTGGTGGTTTATCCCCAGGCACCAGGTGGCCACTCGCTCATCCCCCAACCCCCCGCACAGGAGGGAGAAAAAGGGAGAAAA
>NW_008609329.1:0-251 GCF_000691845.1 Merops nubicus
TTTCGACTCCCTGCGGGTGGCGGACCTCGGGGACGTCAACGTGAACCTCTACAACCTGCCCGACAGCTGCCGCCGCATCCGCCGCTCCTACCGCAAGATCGTGGCCTCCGGCTGCGTGCCACTCACCTTGGGTAAGGAGCCCGCGGCTCAGCCCAGCTCCTCCTCCTCCTCCTCCTCCTCCTGCCCTCCTCCGGGCTGACGAGGCAGAGAGGGAGCGAGGAACCTGCACGGGGGGTGGCGCTAAATCATGG
>NW_008609329.1:476-1051 GCF_000691845.1 Merops nubicus
TGCCCATGGCAGGGGGGTTGTAAGCAGATGATCTTAATGTCCCTTCCAACCCAACTCATTCTGGGATTCTATGAATTTCCACGCTCTCTGCTGAAATTATATCCATCAGTGATGCCTCACGTGTCCAAAATGGGGAGGATGGGTCAGCGAGGAGACTTTCAGTGCCCAGCCTGAAGCTGAACTGCAAATGTGACGGGCAGCTGCTGAGCAGGACTGAAAGCTCGAGCAGTTTGTGTCCCTCTGGAAAGCCTGGAGCTGGAGCCAGCACCCTGCTGTGCCCCAGCTGAGCTTTGGGGGCCTCTCCAAGGAAAAGAGTGTCCAGAGAGATGGGGCAAAGCACCAGCTCCAGCACCCTCAGGAGTGAATCGAGCCCCTCCTCAGAACCTCCCACAGGCTGCCCCTGCCAGCATCTCTCCTCCCCCTGAGGGAGGGCAAGCAGAAAGGCAGCAGCCTGCCTCAGGTTGTCCTGTGGGAACGAAGCTCTGGGGAGGGGGGGGAGGAAGAAACAAATGCAGGATAAAGGCAAAAGCCAGGGCTGGAAATGCCCGTGGAACAAACGTCGTGGGTGCTGAGCA
>NW_008609330.1:0-1770 GCF_000691845.1 Merops nubicus
ACAGGGCGAAGATAATCCTCGTATGTCCTTAATCGCTCAACAATGTCAGCGACTTTAGCCACATTGAAGTTGATCTGCCACATTGCAAGAATTTGCACATATGGCTCCGATCCCAGGGCCAGAAACTTTTTCCACATACCTTGGGTGAGGTGAGCATTGTCAGGGTCATCAAACTCTGGGCCACTGGTAGCGAAGGTGTGGCTCAGAATCACGAGATCTCTCAACAGCATCATCTATGGTGGCCCAGGTCCACTGTCCTCACTGCAAATGTGTCTCGATGTGTTGTTTCCTCACAGCTGCTAGCAATCACCTCCAGAGGCTGACATTGTCTGATGATCTGGCAAAATCAAGGTCCAAAACACAATCACCAGAAAATCCCTGCATTGTCTTTGCTTCCCCAGCATCAAGGAGTGGCCCCTCTCCATAAGTATCCCATATGCGAAGCAGCCAGGAAATGATTGGCTGATTTTGATCACATGTGACATCCTTCTTTATCATCTGCAGCTCTTCCATAGGAATCACCTGGGAGGTCACTACTTTGGCAGTTTCCTCTTGCTGCCGGGAGGAGGTCCCTCTCCGCTTGGAAACAGTTTTTACCTTTTTCACTAGGGCAACTTCCTTGCTCGGTGCCGCTGTGGACTGGGTGTCCGAGTCATGGGGGGAACCCACTGGGCTCAGTGCCCCCACCCCTCCTTGCAGTTTTTGCTGTGCATTTACAAAGACTGTGTCAACAAAGGCCCAACACACTGCAGCCAGGTCCTTTTCGGCAGTACCCTTCATAGTACTGCTCCTTAGGTATTCCTGGACCTTGCTGGGGATTTTGACTTGGTTGACCGCCTGGAGTATGTCAGAGGCTTTGTTCTCGCGATGGCCCCAGTTCATCGTCATCCCTATCTACGCCAAGTGATTTCTTTGTGCATTTCTTCTTCTCTATTGGGGCAACGCATAAAGGCATGGGTTGGTTCTGTGGGTCAGCTGCAGCATCTGATCGACTGTTTTCAGGTTCAGAGACCTTTTTCCACTGAAGACTGATTGAGAGGCACTGAAGACTGTTGAGAAGCACTTGGTAGGAACACATTGCCATGATTTGGGTTTCTCGGGGATTTGCAGATTGACAACACACTTTGTAGTTGCTTTACCAGTTTGTCGGGGCTCTGCACTTGTTCAGGGGTGAGATTCAAGAACATTGGGGGTGACCATTGGCCTAGGCACTTGCCCATACTCTCCCACACACCCTGCCACTCATAACTATCTAGCCCTAGAACAGATCTCTGGGGGATATTCTTGGAGACGAATTGTGGAACTCTAAACAAAACTTGACAAACATCCAAAACACATAGCACTGAGACCATGCTGTCCTGGAAGTTCCAGGGAACTTCCTGGGAATGATAGCCAAAATTCTCAAAAGCTGAGAGAGTCTCCTCCCCTGTCTCACCCACAAATTTGGTGAGATCACTGAAAAACTACAGGGCCACGTACACATACACATTTAACCTCATCTGACAACTCTCCGCTACAGCATGCCAAGACCAGCAAGTACCCTGTCAAGCAAAGCTTTCCATTTCACTAATGAAGTGATCACTGGTGAGATGAGTCACACAACTGGAGTGCTGCTGCAATAAATGGCTACCAACTTTTCAGAAGGGACACGCGAGGAAGAAGATTCAGTGGGGTGGCCCTCTATATTAAGGAGATGTATGAATGCCTACAAATTAATGAAAGTGATGCTAGGCTTGGGGCCCTATGGGGAAGAATGGGGGGGGGGGACAC
>NW_008609330.1:1790-2111 GCF_000691845.1 Merops nubicus
GGGTGGGGACACAGCAACAAACTGAGATCGTGTTGGGAGTCTGTTATAGACCACCCAACCAGGACGAAGAAGTGGATAAAATTTTCTATAAGCAGTTGGGAGCACTTTCATGATCACTGGCCCTTCTTCTAATGGGGGACTTAAATTACCCAGATGCCTGCTGGAAATACAATACACCAGAGAGATAACAATCTTTCGTGGGAATGGAGTGATGCACTTCACTCACAAGAGGGAAGTAACAATATATTTATTGATACAAGACAGCATTTCAGCCAAGTTTGAAACAGTAAATGCGACTGTAAAGAGAATGCAGTTAATGAC
>NW_008609331.1:0-15545 GCF_000691845.1 Merops nubicus
CCATGAGCCGCCAGCTTCTCCAGCAGACTTTACTTGTTTCTTGAATATATAAAGAAAAACATGTGCTGTTTTATTACCTCTCATCTGTGTAGTCAACGCTTACTAATGACACTGCTTCCTTTCTTCTTGTTTTAAAATTTTCTGTCCAAATTGGTACTATAGTAGTTGGGTATACCATCTTCAGCATAGTATCATCAAAGTTCACAGTCTAAATGGGATAAATGTATATTTTTTCTCTTAAGTTTCAGTTGCTTTGTATCATGAAGAGATAGGTTTTTTGAAATAATATTTCTGTTTTGTGTTTAGTCATAAGATTGCCCTTTCTGGGTCACATGGATAACCTGTCTAGTCCAGTATTCTGTCTTTGATAATGGCTGTAAGAATAAGGATAGGAATAGGTAAAATGTCATTTCTCCTAATGGATATAATCCTCCTCCCCCTTCTTGGGGAAAGGTTACACTAGAATATACTTGATTATCCAAATCTTTCATTTCATAAAATCATTGAGTTTGGAAAAAGACCTCTAAGATCATGAAGTCCAACCATCAACCCAACACTACCAGGGACCACTAAACCATGTCCTGAAGTACCATGACCACACATCTTTTGAACAGCGTCATAGGTGGTGGAGTCACTCTGGGCAGCCTGTTCCAATGACTCACCACTCTTCCAGTAAAGAAGTTTTTCCTAATATGCAACCTAAACCTCCCTTTGTGCAACTTAACTCCATTTCCTCCCATCTTCACACTAGTTACTTGGGAGAAGAGACCAATGCCCACCTCACTACAACATCCTAGTTATAGAGTGCACTAAGGTCTTCCCTCATCCTCCTCCACACTAAACAGTCCCAGTTCCTCAGCTGCTCCTCGTAAGACATTCCCCAGACCCTTCACCAGCTTCATGGGCTTCATCATTTCATATGACTTTTTTTTTTTTTTTTTAATTTGGGAAAACACAGGCAGTTTAATCACCTAAATGGGGAGGTGTTTGGTTTGTTTTGTGGTTTGTTTATTTATTTATTTTAAATTCCCTAGGCAAAAAGTTATTCTGAAGCTCTTCACTGGTACAATTATTCTGTCAGCTTCTACACACCTGGGCAGATAGATCAGAACTTGGCTAAGCTGCAGAGGAACATGGCTTCTTGCTATCTTCATCTGAAACAATTCGACAGGGTATATATAATATGTACATATACATATTTATTTGCATTGTTTTTATTTTTGTACCTATGTTATTTGGACTTAATTTGCATATTTGTTACTGTACCTTTTTGGCTTTGAGAGGGGGCACTGTCTTTTGCCTATTTTGCATCATCCGCAGAAAGATGTTCATCATCTTAGCTGGTATGGGGTCCTCTTGGTGTCGCCTGTCATTCTAATGGCAGAAGCAGTCCCAAGTTGTGAGACCATTCCTAAGTATATCAGGCTGCTTCTCAGATTGGAAGTCCTCCTGTCTTCAAGACTGGTGAGCCCTGGCAGGAAGAATGTTTGACATGTCTCACTGGAACTTCCCATGCGTGTGTTAGCCCTCACCCCTGCAGAGAGCATCTGCTTTGCCTGTCTGGGCCTTCTGGTTTGGAGGTGTTAAACTTCACAGTTTATAGTGACAGAAGGGAGTTTAATTTTTTCAACATTTTCAGGGCTTGTCTTGCCCTCTGATTTTGTAGCTCTAATTTTGAGGCCCTGGCTTTTTTTCAGTCTGATCATTGTCAACCATTGGTGCCATCTTCTGCTCTTGTCACTTTACTTTTCAGGGACGATGGTTCCAACCCAAACTTCTTGGGTAGTTGTATAAATATCAACAATGTAACCATTAACATTTTGTCTATCTTTTTAGCTCTCTTCTATTGCAAATTCTATTACTGATTTCAAGATGTCATTGTACTGATTTCCTTCAATCTCTCCTGTGAACAGGCTAAAGAGGCAGTTAAAGAAGCAGAGAGGTGTGATCCAAACAGCATCTTTAGTAAATTCAGTGTCTATAAGATTGCAGTGATGGAGAAAGATACTGATAAAGGTAGAACTTGAAAGATAAAGGGTTCGCTACAAGGAGCAGGACTGCCAAGTACATTAGAAAATACTAAGCAGATTTGGTCTGTTCACCTTGAGAAAGACACAATAGGGGGTAGCTAGAAGGATCTATAAAGTCGTTGAAACTGTCAGGCTGTAGATTTAAACTGTCAGAGTGTTGTATCTTGCAAACAAATTCTCAGATGTGGGGTCCTCTGCCGTATCTGGTATTGTCCGGATGGAGCCTCTGTCTAGGAAGTCTCAAATCTTAGAATGGTGAGAAGCTGTAATAGCATCCCAGGGTGAGAATCATTGTATACTTACTAATATTCTTTTGTCTACATGTACAATAAGAAAAAAAGGATACTGAGCTAAAGGAGCCTTAATGGAACTGTTATTGTTGCTCTTAATTTCTCTGGACAAATACAGCTTGAAGTTACCAGAAAACACATGAATTACTGAGATGACATAGAGAATAACACATCTCCGTAGACTTCTTTTTATAATAAGTTCTGCTATTTCATATTTTAATGAGATTCTTAGTTCAAGTAATGAAGCTTGTGAAATAGAGTCTATATGTACTTAGAGATCAGAATAACACACAGAGCTTATTTTCCAGTGAGTTCTGTGTCAATTACTTGTTCTCTATACATCTTTTTAATGACAGCATAATTTGTTCACATAATGTTAGAATGGAACCACAGCACAGTGTGAACAAAAGCAGCAGCACCCTTAGCATAAGCCAAGATGTGGGAGCTTGGAATCACTCCCAGACAATGTATTAGAGAAAGTCTTCTGTCTTTGGCAACAGTTATTTAGCAGAACAAAATTAAGTATGTGAGATAGTTTCATTTGTATGGCATCCTTGTTTACCTAGATTGAAAAAGCATTTTGGCATCTCTCTGGGAAGAAATGCATAATTGTGGAGAAATGCTGGTATGGTAATTTTTTTTTTTGTCTTGGTTTTTCATATTAAAAAAAAATAAAATACAGCCTTTCATAAGTAATTTCTAAAGCCTCATTAAAACAGTAGAACTTTCCACCTTCCAATTGCTTCTCTAAAAAAAAAAATTTTTCCCTATGTATATTTCAGCTGTGAAAGCAGTTATTGAAATGGGGAAGCTAGTGGAAAAGCCATCTCAACATGAAGACAAGCTGAGAGTGGATGAAAATACAGGCACTAACCTCCTGAGTTTAGCAGCCCAAATTGCTTTAGAGGTAGAACAGATAACATTGTCTTAATTTCCTTTGTTGATATAAGTAGGACATCTGTAGTCTCTGTAACTTTACCTGCTTTTAATATTTCTATGTATTTAATGCATTTCTAAGTATTTCATGCTTCCGTGACCAAGGTCTCACTCAAATGTACTGTGTAATGCAAAGCAGAAATTAATTTCACATATGCAGAAATAATAATTTTTAATATTTCTTCAGGAAAATAAAGGATTCTGAATTACAAATGTCAGTATCTGGGAATGACATGGAGTATTTCTGCAAAATTCTCCTTTGCAAAATATTGTCTTTTTCTGCCTCTGAGATTTGATCTTTGACATACTAGGGGGAACCAGTGTACAAAATACACATAAGTCGACGATGAAAGACTGGAAAGTCACTGGTCCCTCCTATTTGTCTCTTGGTTGGTGACTTGAGTGATGTCTGAACTGGCCAATTAGGTTGGCATAATTAGAAGAGACATTCTGTTGCCTTTTAGGGTCTTGTTCATAGCACTGTGAGGCACCAAAGCCTTGCCAACCTGTACTGATCCTGCTCTTGCTATAGGCTCTTTGTGCATGAAATCATATGATCTGTCCTTATGGATTTCTCTTGACTCTGAACTGATTCTGTGCAGAGTCCTTTGTTCCTTTTACTGCTAGTAGACTGCATGGACTTTTGGAATATGCCGTTGCTTTTTTTCTTTTTTTATGGCAACTGAGGTTCTGCAGTTTATACAAAATATGTTTTCATTTCTTTTCAGAATGAACAACAAGTAGTGGCTATCAAAGCTTTGGAATATTTGTCTGAACATTTACAAGACTGCCGGCAATTATTTGCAGCTTTAAAGTAAGAATTCAAGATATTTAACAAGGAAAGAGAAAATTTTCTGGTGTCTTTCAAGAATAATTTATTGTATTGAGGAAAATGTAGAACAGTAGATGAGAGATTAATTAGCAGTCTTTGGTGCTGCAGATGTACCTCGAGTCTGAACTCTTCACATCTACAGATGTTCCAAGTATCTCCCAAACAAATAGTATTAATTGCTCTGAATTTTATGACCACATTGTGATTTGAACAGATGAGCAACAGTGACTTAAATGAAATTGCAACAATCTCATTAAAACTGGTATTTGTGAAAATACCAGTTTGTTTATATCCTCTGATGAAGTGGTATCCTTCTTGCTGAAGTATTGCATCATGTTTATAAAAACAAATACTGTTTTTTATAGGCAGATGTGTTTATTCCAATATTTGCTTAAAGCCTTTGTTAAAGTATATTTATTTATTTGCTATTGCATGATTTAACAAAGTGATATACAAAATAGGGCAATAGGATGGGAAATAGTATAATCTTATTCTCAGTTTGACACTTTGAATTCTTTGAGTTCCATGAGCTGATAGCATGAAGAAGAAAAGTGGGAACCTTTCTTGAAAATTAGGACAAAGTACACTGCTGGAAAAAAAAAATTCTTGTTTCTTCATTTTTTATTTTTCTCATCTGTAGATGTTTGATTCGTCTTATGCTGTCAAAGGTCATGGCAGAAAACGGAGAGAACAGGTGAGTCCATTTGCAAAACCATTTCCTTATGGTGTATATGTTTTGGAAATGTTGTAATATTTTCTTGCTGGGCTTATTTCCTTGCAGAGTAATCAGGACGTTAGTACCTATGCTAGTAAAAAGTCCACTCAGATGGCTTCCCAACTTGAACTAATGACATCGTGTAGTGAACTAGTAGTGACATCTTTTCAACTTGTATAACCTTTCATTCAAATATCTGCTTTTTGCTTTCCTCTTGTATTAATGTCTTAAACTGCCAGGTATTTTTGATAGGGAATGTGAGCTAAACAACCTCTTTAACTTTGGCACTAGGTTGTGATATCTTTCAGTTCTGAGTGATAATTTCAGAGTGGGACCTCCCTTGCTAGCCACTTTGCAAATGCTGTGTTGGCTTAGAAGTAGGAGAACTATAGTGGTGGAGTTTGACAGTCAAGAAAACAGCATAGTGGCAGTGGAGTTGGAAGTTTAACCTGCAGCCCAACAACTGAGAAAATCTGCTGCCCTTCTACAATGACTTTCACATAACACAGATCAATAAAACTTTTTGCAGACCTTCAGTACTCCTGCATCTTCAAACGTTGGAATTTTCTAATGTTTCTCATGAGATGTTTGTCAGGGCAAGAATGATTATAACCATAATTATGGAGATGCTGTATTCCAGTATAAATAATGTGTTGTGTTGTAAGAAAGTAAATCAAATATTTCTAAAACAATTTTTGCTCCATTCTAGAGATGAAGATATCAACTCTATGCTGACTTACTTGACCTTTGGTATGCTTTTGTTTTTTTTACATTTTTTGTAGTTCTTCCATCTGAGAACATTTTTATGGTATGATTATGCCCATACTGACCAAGTGTCAGTGACTCTTTTGTAAACTGAATTAACAGTGTAAGTTTCTATTAGCATTAATTAAATGCCAATCGTGGTCTTTGCTGTTCTAGCTGTTTAAAAGGGAGCATTTTCAAAAATTAAGTTAATGCTGTTGGTTTGGTTTTTTTTTTTTTTTCCCTGGAAGGCTTAGAAAGCTGCAAGGAGTAATAGCAAATTGCTGAAAGACAGGAGAGGCTTGTCAAAATTTGTTCTAACTTTTAAATTGTGTTGTCCTTTGAAAAAGAACTGTCTTGTTTGCTTTAGAAAAGGTACAGGAGATGACATTTCTCCATCAGAAGAAATACTTATTTTCACTAAATCTTATTTACACCTCTCTTCTTATCTTGGACAAGAAAGTTAATGAGATTGTAGAGCTTTTTCCACGCTAGCCATTCTTACTGCAACTAGTAGAAAAGAATGAAGACTAGAATTAAAGTTCCTTGAAGCTAGGCTTCAAAACTGTTATTAAATTTAAAAACCTTCAACTTTTTGTGAAATTAAGTAAAACTCCTCTCCCCATGGCTTCAGTGTCAGTAAACTTTGAAGAGGCAGTGCTTGTTGGCAGCCTTACATAGCTTATCTAAAATGCTGTTTGAGGCACCTTTTGATGTTCTTCATAAGCCCCACTAGTTAAGCATATTAGATTTAAGTTGTGAGAAGAACTTTTAATAAAGAATTATATGAGAGTTTTGGAAGACTCTATTTTGTAGTGTAGTTACCAGACTTGGCACTGGTTTTATTCTGCTCCAGAATTGCTATTCATGTATTGAACAACACATTTTCTGCAGCTCACAAAAGAATTGCTGAGTCTTTCACAGAAGAGAAATTTACAGAGGACATGAAGACCCTTGAAGCTCACTGGTTTAGAAAAATTGGTAGGTTGCACTCTCAAAATCCAAACTGGATCCTCTCCACCTCCACTTAGCCAGAGTTTCGTCTTTTCTTCAGGAAGAAAAAGTGTTTAAAGTTGTAGTAGATTTATAAAAATTGTCAGCTTTGGCATTGGCTGCCTTAACTAGACTTTAAAGTTCTGCTGCTGCATTTAGTATCTTCTGAAACTATCTCATGTGGCTCATGTGTTAAGACAGTTCTCAAACAAGTACTTATGCAAGGTCTATTTGACTGATGGGATAGCTGATAGATTATTCCCTTCACTACAGGAATTGTTGTGTATCTCCATGGTCCAACTCTTCAGAGTCACCATTTTTCTCTTAGTTAGCCCTTCACTACCAAGACTCTATTACAGAAATAAAATTTAAGATCAGGCAAAAAGGAAAAAAAAATGGTTTTCTTCAATGTCTGAAAAAAAATTCTGCTAAGCAATAAAAACACCTTGCTGCTGATCCTAAGTATGCATGTTCACATGTAGGCAAAATAAGAATTGTGAAGTTTAGATGAGTGTGCTGGTGTCTTTGGTGCAGGATGAGCTTACCTCTGTCAGCCAGATTAGATTGTCTGCATTAGTTCTTTAAATTGACAGTCCTGGATTTTGCCTTGAACTACACTGTATGAAATATAAATGCCAAACATTATCATAGGTAGTGTTTCTGTGTGAGATGCAGCTCCCATGGAGCTGGCCTAGGCACCATCCTTAGTGTGTCTCTGTGTCCTTATTTAGTAGTTTTGTTACACTGCTTTGGTAAAAGAGTCAGTGTGTTTGCTGCCTGTAAATAAAAATTGTAAGCATGGGGTAAGAGGCTGAAGCATTTTTTTAAGATTCTTGCTTCTAACAGAGCATAGAGGAGACAAAATATTTTATTTGCATGCACCAGTACAGGTTGGGGGCTGACCTGCTGGAGAGCAGTGTAGGGGAAAGGGACCTGGGGGTCCTGGTAGACAGCAGGATGACCATGAGCCAGCAATGTGCCCTGGTGGCCAAGAAGGCCAATGGCATCCTGGGGTGCATTAGAAAGGGTGTGGTTAGTCGGTCAAGAGAGGTTCTCCTCCCCCTCTATTCTGCATTGGTGAGACCACATCATGCCATGTTCTTGACCCTGTTGGGGTAGAATGGAGAATGTTTCACAATGTTGTGGGATTTTTTCCCCTTTTTTTAATATGTCTTGGGAATATTGTTCAATACTTTATTCAGATACTGGTTTTATTAACATAGGAAGATGCTTCTTCCAATTCATGCTCTTGTTGGTAGGGTATGTGGTAGAATGCATACTTGGTTATGATTAAATTACTAAGACAAAACTTGAAAACATGGATAAGCTATTTTAACAAATCACTGATAGTGGTATTTCCTGCTGTTGTTAAATGAGCTGTTGATATTTTGAGTAAGAAATTGAATTGTAGAATGTGAACTGCCTATTACTATACATTAGATGAGTATACCCATAACACTGAATATTTTTAGTCTAATCACCATTTTTTATGTCTTTGTTAGCTTGGAACTTAGCTGTACAGTTCAGGGGCTGCCCTGAAAAGATGAGGGATTTTTTTCTATTGTCTTTCAAGGTACGTACACCTGGTAATAGTATCTCTGATTAAGGAATATTGTTATCTGTGTAGTTCTGTTAGAAGTTACATCCATGTATCAGGTATCTCCTTGGAGACATGCTTGTATGCTCTGAAGGTGGAGCACTTTTGTCAGAAGGAGATTGGCTTGTAATACAAAATGTAAGCATTATTGTTATACTTTACATTCTGTTGCTTAAATGTGTCATAAGAAACTTAGACTTCACTGAGTACTTTCTAAAATAAATGGATTTTGATGTTTGGGAACTTATAATTAAAACAAACATGTTAAGTACTCAAGTCCTGGTCTCCATATAGAAGTTCTACCAACACTGTCAGTTTTATATGTGTTTGTAGAGAGGGGACTCCAACACTTCAAACAATCTTCTTGTGTAACTGTACAAGTAAAACTGCAATGAATATATGAATGTGTACTATTTGTGACAGGTTACTAGAAGTGTCATAGAGGAGACTCAGAAAGCCTCTGTTCATAAACAAATCTTTATAGGGGCAGAATTTTCATTACCTTTTCTTGATTTTGCTGTCAGTTCTCCCAGTTTTGTCCTTCTGACAAAGCTGTTCTAATTGCTCAGAAGACAAGCCTTTTAATGGCAGCTGCAGTTGATCTGGAAATGGGAAGACAAGCAACACCCTCTGAACAGGTAGGACGTTGC
Organism: Merops nubicus; assembly: GCF_000691845.1. Lineage (NCBI taxonomy): Eukaryota > Metazoa > Chordata > Aves > Coraciiformes > Meropidae > Merops > Merops nubicus. The sequence goes on from NW_008609331.1 coordinate 8,788, forward strand.
TCTGTTAACAGATTCTGTGTGTGTCAGTCTAGCATCTTTTTTCTTTTGATTTTGAAGTCTTAGTTTTTTCACTCAGAATAGGATATTGAGAATGTAAAGATGGGAATCTTTCATAGTTAATTAGAAACAATGCATCTAGTGCTATGCAGACAATTGTAAATAGTTTATTTTTATAAACTAGTTCTGTTGACTTCAGTGTATTTGAACAGATTTGTATCACCAGAAGTTCATGGCTCTACCTTCTCTTAGAGGAATTTCAGTCTACCCTATATATAATGTAAGGAGTTTGCTGCTAAACATTGGTTAGTCAGGCAGATAATTACTGCATCTTCAGGATTATGCTGTTGCTGAAAATAATTACTAGTATTGTTGTGATAAAGTTCACTTTTTTGGTGATTTTTTTTTTTTTTAAATACATACATCCTTTTTTGGGGTGTTGTACTTGCTGTGGTAAGAATACTAAGGAGACTGTACAGTCATTATGAAGGAAGTACAGAAGTCTACTGTACAGTGATAGTTGTAGAAACAATTTTGTGGGGAGCAATGCACAGCAGTTTGTGTTGTGGGATTTAGTGGTTTGAAAATGTCAACAGCAATACGTTAAGCTTGGGAGCTAAAATAAATGATGTCCCATAGGAACTATATGGTTCTTTCTGGACCAGTGGAATGTTCAGTGTCAAGAGGCTTTGTCTGAGATGTGGAGGTCTTTGAAAAGAGAGAGAGAAAAAACCCAGAACAAATGTAACTGGTGTAGATGATGTAATAATTAGACATTCTTAATTTATTTTATAATTATGTATAAAGATCTTGTTAGCTATGATATGTATATTCCTTTTGCTTTTAAAACTGTGACAAAAATAGCTTCTTAAAATTTGTAAAAACAGACAGAGCTTTTGACTCGGGCCCTTCAACATCTCCAGGCATGCAAGGAGATATGGGACGTTCTGAAATTCACAGGTAAGCCACAGAGTGTTCCTGTTCAGCACATGTAAGTCTTAGGCTTGGTCCACTTGCTCCACTCTGCTCCACTTGCTCCACTCTGAGTACCTTAATGGCTTTCCTACTTGTTGGAAGCAAAATATACCTCATGGTACAGCATGTGACCTTAAGAAGATGAATCATTACATACAGTCAATTCTGTATCTTCTGTAGGAGATTTTGCTAAAGACCCAACAGACACCTTGTTGCTACTTTATGAATTTGAAGCAAGATCCAAATTGAATGATCCAACACTTCATGACCTCATGGAGTCAGTATGGGAGCAACCACAAATAGAGGTCAAGACGCTAGAAATCATTGCATGTAAGGACTGCATTTGTACTTTCATAGTTCTTCAAGTCATAAGAAATGGCTTTTGTTGCTCTTTCCTGCTCACTGGGAGTGACCATGATTATGATGTATTATGATAAATGATCTAACCATATCTATTTTGTCCAGAAGTAAAGGTGCTTAGGATCTCAGCAACGCTAGGAGATCTGTATTTTGAAATACTGTATTAGATGGATGATGTACCAGAAATTTGCAGCATCCTTCCATTTCTAGACTCTGAGATATTTTTATAGGTTGTGAGTCTGGAAAAGGTTATTCTGATAAACTGTTACAAGTTCCAAAATGGCAAAGGCCAGAAAGTTGTGCCCTAATTAGGCCAGCTGATTTGTGCCCTAATGCAGAAGTTTTAGGGTGTGGACTTTGGATAGATATGCAGTTTCAACTTAAAGTTATTGTAGTTAATTTGTAAATAGCACTCTCTGTACTGTACTATAATTTAATCACAAAGTTCTAGTCATGCCTCCTTGAGAATCTGGAGTAGGATCCAAGGAAGATGAGTAAAATTTGGAGCTACCATGGCACATCTTTGGAGGGGATTGTGAAGGACTGTATAAACACCTACTTATCTCCTTTTTCTGGAGGGAGTACACACCTGGGCTTGGAAAGACCATAGTGACATCCCACTCCTGTCTAGTTTTTCCATCCAGATTTTCATGTTCAAAGAGACAAAAAAACCCCAATACTCTTTACTGTAGATACCTCCCCAGTATTTCTGGGTTATTGCACTGGAAATAAACAGCAGTGAGAGTTCTTGTAAATTATGTAGATTTTTCCACTATGCTTCTGCCTTGTAGCCTCATTGATGATGTACACAGTAAGAAAATTGTGCAGAAGCAGTAGCTTGTGACCATCCCAGGCATCAGGCAAAGTTCTTTTCAGTTGTTTCTTACAGGGATCTGGCAACATGTTGTAGTTTATTGTAGAGATCAATGAGATTGAGGTCTGGCTCCAGTAATTTCTTTCTTTATTACTATTTTCTCTTGCTTTTAAGCATTAGCAATGGAATCTCCAGCTCGGTATCCCATACTGTGTAAGAAAGCTCTCAAGAGTGCACTAAACCTTCACAGACAGCAGATTGTCATCGATGCTGTGAAATTTAGGTTAGTGTTATCACATAGCTTTGTCATGAGCCTGTCACTGGAAATGCTGGCAGGGAAGAAAGCCTGCAAGTTGGAAAAAAAGTAGATTTTAGTTTATGTGCAAAGTTCCACTTTTTGTTGACCAGACAATGTACCTCTCACCTATGACTGTCTAATAGATGTGTTAACTGCCATTTGCTCACTTGGCATATTTTCTGAAACAGTTGTATTTCCAAAAAATTAATTGATTGAGGAAGGAAAACGAAAATTTGATCCAGAAGAGGTCTCTGGGTGTTTTTTGTGAGGAAGGTGTTAATTTCAAATATTACCCTGCAGTAGTGAACTAGGTCTTTCAAAGACAATGAAGTGAAGAGAAATTAAGGGCTGGGAAGAAAACTGTGAGTCCTAGGTGATCTGATGCCATAGCACATAGGTGGTTTATTTTGCTGGGTGACTAGCTGTCTAGCAGCTGTACCTTATGGGGTCTGAGAAATAACCTGGTGTATGTCCTTCTCTCTTCTTTGTATCTCATAAAGGATTTTTTTCCTCCTGTTAGCATTTCTTGCAGTAACCACTAGGCAAAGGCAACTTAATACTGCCTTTCTCATTTCACACTTTCTTAGAAAGACTGTTTCCAGAAACCATGTATTTGTTATAGATTTTCTGAGGATATGCCTACCACTTGGTAAAGTTAGAAAAGGTACTTTCCTCTCTGTCACGTGTAGCACCATAGAAAGTATGCCTGTCTTTCTGTGTTACTTTAGAGCCCAGCAATGAGAATAATGAAATACTTAATGCTCTTGAGTCTCTTTCTGCATAGTTTGGATGGATGAGATCTGATACTAGGAAAATGTATGTTTCTGGCTGTAAGAATGTGAGTGTAGTAAGCACCAAGGTGGACATATCTGTCTGATGATCAGAGACATAAGTCAGTGTGCTGCTGACACTGAAAAGTAGCTGGTTTTGCATGTGGTATTTAATGTTTCCTCTTTTTGCTCTGTTTCAATTCTCAGCAAATGCTTGCATAGCCTGATTAATATTTCCTTGCCAACTGGGTTAACAGACTGGGATGCTTCTGTACTCCAGGAGGCATGGGACTACTTTGAAGATGCCCTGAGTGTAATCAGCAGCACAGTAAGTTGAACAGAAAATGAGACTGGGAGATGATCCTGAGCACATTTGAAAAAAAATTCTAATCAGACTGAGAATAGTAGACTGAACATTAGATAGTGGTATATGTGGAGCAGCTAAAACTTCAGTAAAAGATACACTGAAATTACCTCAGAATAAGTGCCTCTTGGATATTTATGAATGAATTGTGAAATTCTCTGGATTTTGTAAGGGCTATTTTGGAGCCATTCAAGGCCAAAATTTCAGTTCCTGTTTTAGAACATCCTGAGGTAGAACATCCATCTTTCGTTCACCTGCTTTCTACATTCTTATGCTGAATAAATATGTTGGTTTGTTTTTTTTTTTTTATCCTGCTTTCTACATTCTTATGTTGAATATATATGTTGTTTTTGGTTTTTTTTTTTTAAAGGCAGATTACTTTTTCAGATCAGTTTAAAGCTGACTAAAATTTGGGTACCAGTGTTGCTTTTTTTTTCAGCTGTTTTATTAAACATATTTGGGAACTTACTACATTACTATTTTTTCCAAAAGATCTAGAACTAGATTCCAGTACTGTCAGTACTTGGGGCACTACATGCCTTGTTTCTGTGAGGACAGGTATATGGAGAGTAAAATCTTTCTCTCAGTAAGCATTTCTGCTGCTCCTCTCAGGCCTGAAGCATAATGCTGTACAGTAAAGGCAGCTGTATTGAGGAAGTCAGACATTTACTAAGAATTTTACAGGTAAAAATTAGATTAGAGTATTTCTGCTCAGGACTAATGAAGCCAATACTATGTTTCATAGCTTTGTTCCATTGCCTAGCTGTTTCTTTAGTTCAATTTCAATGTCTCTTCTTTTATAAAAAGTGACATAAAGATATGCTGTTCCTGACTTCCCCAAAAAAGAATGTCCCCAGTCTTGCCTGCCTTTTGCCTAAGTTCTCATTTATAATTTGAATAATGTTCTTAGTGAGGGATACAAATAAAATGTTCATGTGGACTGATACTTAAAACAGCAAAACTTCACAGTACTAGAAGGTCTTCTTTTGCAATCTTGTTCGTGGAAGCAAGTACTAATTGGTTCCATGCTAGGAAAAGGCCTTTGGGACATCCCATCAGTATGTTATCAGTTAGAAGGCTGGTACACTACTCATGATTTATACCTCCTATTCAGAGATGGATGCTGCAGTTCAGAAATTCACTGTGGGCTCTCTTACTTCGCATGAGAAGTATCTATCAAAGAGGAGAAAGAAGTCTTTCCATCCTCCCCCTAAAGATTTGCATGGCAAATAAGTCATTGTTTGTCCTTCCATTCCCCAACTGAATCAGTCCCCCAGCCCGTTTGAAGTATTTTTGGGTACTCTGGCTTCTGTTCTGCAGTTACAATGGCATCTCTCACTCTCATGAGCCATTGCCACAGTTCATAGAGAAATTCTGAAGACCTGAGAACTGCTGCTTCTAATCTGTAGTGAGCAACTATGTCCTGCTATTCAGTGCTGTTTGGATGAACTGGAAAGTACCAGAGCAAGCAAGTTCAGCCTGTCTGCAGATAGGCTGTTGGAAAGCATGCTTCCACTCTGCAACCCCCTCCAGTCCCCCACAACTGTATTTTCTGACATACCAGTAGGTAATTGCAACATGACTTACCCATACTGGAAATAAGCTGTTTGACAGTAGAGCAGATGAACTGTGAAGTACAGGATGGGTCTGAGGGAATTGCCCTTTGTTTATGAGGGAAAAAAACAAAAGAACAAATGGTTTTCCACTCTGAAACTAAACTCTAATGCACTCTTGACTTGTCAGGTTTAAAGTGAAGAGTCTGCTTTCTGATGAGGTACTGCTTCTTGTTTGCTACTGCAGGATGCTTACCCAGAGATGGAGATCCTTTGGTTGATGACAAGAGCTTGGAACACAGGAATATTTCAGTATACCATTTGTAAATACAAGGAAGCTGAGCAGTGGTGTGGATTAGGAATGCGTTTCCTCAATCACTTAGGATCTCTGAAGAAAAGCTATGAAAACCACGTAAGTGTAAGCAGCTGGGTTTGAGGATGTGAAATTGGATGTCTGGCCTAAATTTGAGATACAGGTCTGGGTGAAGAAACCACTACAGATGATCTTTACAGAGTTTCAGGAGAAGCACAGTACCTAAATATTTTAGGGGAGCTTGGTGCTAAAAGATGTTTTCAAAGTGAGGTCAGAAAAGTTTTGCTAGACAATAGAAAGTATTATTGAAATAAATATAGTTACTGGAAGGATCATGTAAATGGCTGACTGGAAATAAACTTTGGACTCTTGGTGGCCATGGAAGAACCCTTGTACCATGCCTGCTTTCACTAAAATCAGTGTACTCTACCTACTGACTTAAATCAGCTGTTGTATAAATAGTCTCAGGCTTGTTTTTAGTACAGTCTAGTGCCTTATAAATGTGGTGTCCTGGTTTAAGCTCAGCTGGCAGCTAAACACCAGCAGCCACTGCCCAGTGCTCCCCCCTCCTCTGCCCCGTGTTAGAGGAGGAGAATCAGGATGAAAACAATATGGGTTGAGATAAGGGTAGTTTAATAGAAAACACAAAGAGAGGAGAGACAACAGTAATAATGATAATACCACTGAAATAATATATTCAGAAATGATAATAAAACTCTTACCTGAATCAGAATGCTCCAGCCACGTGCTAAAAAACCCCTCCTCTCCGAAAACCCCTCAACCTCACAGAGGGCATGATGCCACATGGTATCAGATCTCTCACTGGCTGGGTCAGTTGTTTATCCTGCCTGCAGCCCCGCCCAGCTGCAGTTGCTTGTGAGCATTAACCCTGTCCTGGCTGAACGCACGACACAGGGTTTAAGCTCACGTGAATAAAATCATTGTAGCTTGTCTTCTCAGGTGTAGCTGAGCTACTTCCCATGAGGGAGACGTTTCAGGCCTAGTACCTCTGTGGAAAGCAATGACACTTTTTCGTGCTCTGTCACAAGGAAGCTTCTCTACAGTTTTTGGCTGATGCCTTGACTGAAGCACAGTGCAGACTGGCTGGTGTATGTGGTCATTCATTCTTTTATGTGCGAGCTGACTAATCAAGAGCTGGTTGCAACTTTTATACTGTTTTAAGTATATCAGTTGATAAGAGTTGAGATCACTCCCTTCCAACCTCAACCATTCTGTCAATCACAAAATCACAGAATCACAGAATGGTATGGGTTGGAGGGGACCTTGAAGATCATTTAGTTCCAAATCTCATGC